>NW_027195069.1:207500-287500 GCF_038502225.1 Cherax quadricarinatus
GTGAAGCTTGGGTAACTAACACTGCTGCTGGTGCTAAGATAAGTGAAGCTTGGGTAACTAACACTGCTGCTGGTGCTGCTGGTGCTAAGATAAGTGAAGATAGGGTAACTAACACTGCTGCTGGTGGGGCTGGTGCTGCTGGTGCTGGTGCTGCTGGTGCTAAGATAAGTGAAGCTTGGGTAACTAACACTGCTGCTGGTGGTGCTGGTGCTGCTGGTGCTGGTGCTGGTGCTGCTGGTGCTGGTGCTGCTGGTGCTAAGATAAGTGAAGCTTGGGTAACTAACACTGCTGCTGGTGGTGCTGGTGGTGCTGGTGCTGGTGCTGCTGGTACTGGTGCTGCTGGTGCTAAGATAAGTGAAGCTTGGGTAACTAACACTGCTGCTGGTGCTGCTGGTGCTGCTGGTGCTGGTGCTAAGATAAGTGAAGCTTGGGTAACTAACACTGCTGCTGGTGGTGCTGGTGGTGCTGGTGCTGGTGCTGCTGGTACTGGTGCTGCTGGTGCTAAGATAAGTGAAGCTTGGGTAACTAACACTGCTGCTGGTGGTGCTGGTGCTGCTGGTGCTGGTGCTGGTGCTGCTGGTGCTGGTGCTGCTGGTGCTAAGATAAGTGAAGCTTGGGTAACTAACACTGCTGCTGGTGGTGCTGGTGGTGCTGGTGCTGGTGCTGCTGGTACTGGTGCTGCTGGTGCTAAGATAAGTGAAGCTTGGGTAACTAACACTGCTGCTGGTGCTGCTGGTGCTGCTGGTGCTGGTGCTGCTGGTGCTGGTGCTGCTGGTGCTAAGATAAGTGAAGCTTGGGTAACTAACACTGCTGCTGGTGCTGGTGCTGCTGGTGCTAAGATAAGTGAAGCTTGGGTAACTAACACTGCTGGTGGTGCTGGTGGTGCTGGTGGTGCTGGTGGTGCTAGTGGTGCTGGTGGTGCTGGTGCTGGTGCTGCTGGTGCTGGTGCTGGTGCTGGTGCTGCTGGTGCTAAGATAAGTGAAGCTTGGGTAACTAACACTGCTGGTGGTGCTGGTGGTGCTGGTGGTGCTGGTGGTGCTGGTGGTGCTAGTGGTGCTGGTGGTGCTGGTACTGGTGCTGCTGGTGCTGGTGCTGGTGCTGCTGGTGCTAAGATAAGTGAAGCTCGGGTAACTAACACTGCTGCTGGGGTCGGGCAAGTTGAAGACAGAAGAACAAACAGTCTCGAGGGAGAGAAGTTAATGAGAGTACAATCTTGCGTGATCTACCTCTCCATTAGTCCTCGCTGATTACAATCCCTGAACTCGAGTACTAATTAGTTTGCATCGGGTAAACTGAGTGCGTCATGCACTTCATAGTGGTCCATATTTACGGCAGGTAAAAATTCTGTCTGAGCCAAGCAGGTCCGTGATGTCTACCGTTCAGTATGATGTATATTACAAGACACTGGGATCATTTTTTTTCTCTGATCACATTTGTATGTCAGTGTTTTTATAGTTCCACTGGAATTATATGAGAGTCAGAGAAGTTCCATTGACTCTTTAGAAATTACAGGATGTGTAATATCTGGTTTGCAGGTCCCTTTCTCCATGGGTAAGACATGACCTTCCTCCATGGGTAAGACATGACCTTCCTCCATGGGTAAGACATGACCTTCCTCCATGGGTAAGACATGACCTTCCTCCATGGGTAAGACATGACCTTCCTCCATGGGTAAGACATGACCTTCCTCCATGGGTAAGACATGACCTTCCTCCATGGGTAAGACATGACCTTCCTCCATTGGTAAGACATGACCTTCCTCCATGGGTAAGACATGACCTTCCTCCATGGGTAAGACATGACCTTCCTCCATTGGTAAGACATGACCTTCCTCGATGGGTAAGACATGACCTTCCTCGATGGGTAAGACATGACCTTCCTCCATTGGTAAGACATGACCTTCCTCGATGGGTAAGACATGACCTTCCTCGATGGGTAAGACATGACCTTCCACCATGGGTAAGACATGACCTTCCTCCATGGGTAAGACATGACCTTCCTCCATGGGTAAGACATGACCTTCCTCCATGGATAAGACATGACCTTCCTCCATGGGTAAGACATGACCTTCCTCCATTGGTAAGACATGACCTTCCTCGATGGGTAAGACATGACCTTCCTCCATGGGTAAGACATGACCTTCCTCGATGGGTAAGACATGACGTTCCTCGATGGGTAAGACATGACCTTCCACCATGGGTAAGACATGACCTTCCTCCATGGGTAAGACATGACCTTCCTCCATTGGTAAGACATGACCTTCCTCGATGGGTAAGACATGACCTTCCTCCATGGGTAAGACATGACCTTCCACCATGGGTAAGACATGACCTTCCTCCATGGGTAAGACATGACCTTCCTCCATTGGTAAGACATGACCTTCCTCCATGGGTAAGACATGACCTTCCTCCATTGGTAAGACATGACCTTCCTCGATGGGTAAGACATGACCTTCCTCGATGGGTAAGACATGACCTTCCACCATGGGTAAGACATGACCTTCCTCCATGGGTAAGACATGACCTTCCTCCATTGGTAAGACATGACCTTCCTCCATGGGTAAGACATGACCTTCCTCCATTGGTAAGACATGACCTTCCACCATGGGTAAGACATGACCTTCCTCCATTGGTAAGACATGACCTTCCACCATGGGTAAGACATGACCTTCCTCCATGGGTAAGACATGACCTTCCTCCATTGGTAAGACATGACCTTCCACCATGGGTAAGACATGACCTTCCTCGATGGGTAAGACATGACCTTCCACCATGGGTAAGACATGACCTTCCTCCATGGGTAAGACATGACCTTCCTCCATGGGTAAGACATGACCTTCCTCCATGGGTAAGACATGACCTTCCTCCATTGGTAAGACATGACCTTCCTCCATGGGTAAGACATGACCTTCCTCCATGGGTAAGACATGACCTTCCTCCATGGGTAAGACATGACCTTCCTCCATGGGTAAGACATGACCTTCCACCATGGGTAAGACATGACCTTCCTCCATGGGTAAGACATGACTTTACTCCCAGGGTAAGACATGACCTTCCTCCGAGGGTAAGACATGACCTTCTTCCGAGGGTAAGACATGATCTTCCGCCGAAGGTAAGACATGACCCTCCTCCGAGGGTAAGACATGACCTTCCTCCGAGGGTAAGACATGACCTTCCTCCGAGGGTAAGACATGACCTTCCTCCGAGGGTAAGACATGACCTTCCTCCGAGGGTAAGACATGACCTTCCTCCGAGGGTAAGACATGACCTTCCTCCGAGGGTAAGACATGACCTTCCTCCGAGGGTAAGACATGACCTTCCTCCGAGGGTAAGACATGACCCTCCTCCGAGGGTAAGACATGACCTTCCTCCGAGGGTAAGACATGACCTTCCTCCGAGGGTAAGACATGACCTTCCTCCGAGGGTAAGACATGACCTTCTTCCGAGGGTAAGACATGACCTTCATCCGAGGGTAAGACATGATCTTCCGCCGAAGGTAAGACATGACCCTCCTCCGAGGGTAAGACATGACCTTCCTCCGAGGGTAAGACATGACCTTCCTCCGAGGGTAAGACATGACCTTCCTCCGAGGGTAAGACATGACCCTCCTCCGAGGGTAAGACATGACTTTCATCCGAGGGTAAGACATGATCTTCCGCCGAAGGTAAGACATGACCCTCCTCCGAGGTTAAGACATGACCTTCCTGCGAGGGTAAGACATGACCTTCCTCCTAGGGTTAGATATGACCTCCCTATGAGGGTAAGACATGACCTCCCTCTGACAGTAAGGCATGACCTGAGGGTTAGACATGACCTCCCTCTGAGAGTAAGACATAACCTCCCTCTAAGGGTAGGACATAACCTGACGGTAAGACATGACCTCCCTCTGAGGGTAAGACATGACCTCCCTCTGAGGGTAAGACATGACCTCCCTCTGAGGGTAAGACATGACCTCCCTCTGAGGGTAAGACATGACCTCCCTCTGAGGGTAAGACATGACCTCCCTCTGAGGGTAAGACATAACCTCCCTCTGAGGGTAAGACATGACCTCCCTCTGAGGGTAAGACATGACCTCCCTCTGAGGGTAAGACATGACCTCCCTCTGAGGGTAGGACATAACCTCCCTCTGAGGGTAAGACATAACCTCCCTCTGAGGGTAGGACATGACCTCCCTCTGAGGGTAGGACATGACCTCCCTCTGAGAGTAAGACATAACCTCCCTCTGAGGGTAAGACATAACCTCCCTCTGAGGGTAGGACATGACCTCCCTCTGAGAGTAAGACATAACCTCCCTCTGAGGGTAAGACATAACCTCCCTCTGAGGGTAAGACATGACCTCCCTCTGAGGGTAGGACATGACCTCCCTCTGAGGGTAAGACATAACCTCCCTCTGAGAGTAAGACATAACCTCCCTCTGAGAGTAAGACATAACCTCCCTCTGAGGGTAAGACATAACCTCCCTCTGAGGGTAAGACATAACCTCCCTCTGAGGGTAAGACATAACCTCCCTCTGAGGGTAAGACATAACCTCCCTCTGAGGGTAAGACATGACCTCCCTCTGAGGGTAAGACATAACCTCCCTCTGAGGGTAAGACATAACCTCCCTCTGAGGGTAAGACATAACCTCCCTCTGAGGGTAAGACATAACCTCCCTCTGAGGGTAAGACATAACCTCCCTCTGAGGGTAAGACATAACCTCCCTCTGAGGGTAAGACATAACCTCCCTCTGAGGGTAAGACATAACCTCCCTCTGAGGGTAAGACATAACCTCCCTCTGAGGGTAAGACATAACCTCCCTCTGAGGGTAAGACATAACCTCCCTCTGAGGGTAAGACATAACCTCCCTCTGAGAGTAAGACATAACCTCCCTCTGAGGGTAAGACATGACCTCCCTCTGAGGGTAGGACATGACCTCCCTCTGAGAGTAAGACATAACCTCCCTCTGAGGGTAAGACATAACCTCCCTCTGAGGGTAAGACATGACCTCCCTCTGAGGGTAGGACATGACCTCCCTCTGAGAGTAAGACATAACCTCCCTCTGAGGGTAGGACATGACCTCCCTCTGAGAGTAAGACATAACCTCCCTCTGACGGTAAGACATGACCTCCCTCTGAGGGTAAGACATGACCTCCCTCTGAGGGTAGGACATGACCTCCCTCTGAGAGTAAGACATAACCTCCCTCTGAGGGTAGGACATAACCTGACGGTAAGACATGACCTCCCTCTGAGGGTAAGACATGACCTCCCTCTGAGGGTAGGACATGACCTGACGGTAAGACATAACCTCCCTCTGAGGGTAAGACATGACCTCCCTCTGAGGGTAAGACATGACCTCCCTCTGAGGGTAGGACATGACCTCCCTCTGAGAGTAAGACATAACCTCCCTCTGAGGGTAAGACATGACCTCCCTCTGAGGGTAAGACATGACCTCTCTCTGAGGGTAAGACATAACCTCCCTCTGAGGGTAAGACATAACCTGACGGTAAGACATGACCTCCCTTTGAGGGTAAGACATAACCTCCCTCTGAGGGTAAGACATGACCTGACGGTAAGACATAACCTCCCTCTGAGGGTAAGACATGACCTCCCTCTGAGGGTAGGACATGACCTCCCTCTGAGGGTAAGACATAACCTCCCTCTGAGGGTAAGACATAACCTCCCTCTGAGGGTAAGACATAACCTCCCTCTGAGAGTAAGACATAACCTCCCTCTGAGGGTAAGACATAACCTCCCTCTGAGGGTAAGACATAACCTCCCTCTGAGAGTAAGACATAACCTCCCTCTGAGAGTAAGACATAACCTCCCTCTGAGAGTAAGACATAACCTCCCTCTGAGAGTAAGACATAACCTCCCTCTGAGAGTAAGACATAACCTCCCTCTGAGGGTAAGACATGACCTCCCTCTGAGGGTAGGACATGACCTCCCTCTGAGAGTAAGACATAACCTCCCTCTGAGGGTAAGACATGACCTCCCTCTGAGGGTAGGACATAACCTCCCTCTGAGGGTAAGACATAACCTCCCTCTGAGGGTAAGACATAACCTCCCTCTGAGAGTAAGACATAACCTCCCTCTGAGGGTAGGACATAACCTCCCTCTGAGAGTAAGACATAACCTCCCTCTGAGGGTAAGACATAACCTCCCTCTGAGAGTAAGACATAACCTCCCTCTGAGGGTAGGACATAACCTCCCTCTGAGGGTAAGACATAACCTCCCTCTGAGGGTAAGACATAACCTCCCTCTGAGGGTAAGACATGACCTCCCTCTGAGAGTAAGACATAACCTCCCTCTGAGAGTAAGACATAACCTCCCTCTGAGAGTAAGACATAACCTCCCTCTGAGAGTAAGACATGACCTCCCTCTGAGGGTAGGACATGACCTCCCTCTGAGAGTAAGACATAACCTCCCTCTGAGGGTAAGACATAACCTCCCTCTGAGGGTAAGACATAACCTCCCTCTGAGGGTAAGACATAACCTCCCTCTGAGGGTAAGACATAACCTCCCTCTGAGGGTAAGACATGACCTCCCTCTGAGGGTAAGACATGAACTGAAAGTAAGACATGACCTCCCTCTGAGGGCTCATGACAGGGCGCTGGCAGTGTTCATGACAGGGCGCTGGCAGGGCTCATGACAGGGCGCTGGCTGGGATCATGATAGGGCGCATGGCAAAGCTCATGGCAGGGCGCATGGCAGGGCTCATGGCAGAGCGCATGGCAGGGCTCATGGCAGGGCGCATGGCAAGGCGCATGGCAGGGCTCATGGCAGGGCGCATGGCAAGGCGCATGGCAGGGCTCATGGCAAGGCGCATGGCAGGGCTCATGGCAGGGCGCATGGCAGGGCTCATGACAGGGCGCTGGCAGGGCTCATGACAGGGCGCTAGCAGGGCTCATGGCAGGGTCCATGACAGGGCGCTGGCAGGGTTCATGACAGGGCGCTGGCAGGGCTCATGACAGGGCGCATGGCAGGGCTCATGGCAGGGCGCATGGCAGGGTTCATGACAGGGCGCATGGCAGGGCACACGACAGGGCGCATGGGAGGGTCTTCGCAGCTCCTGGTGTTGACCATTGCGCTTTTTCAGTCTCATTTAGGAACATTCACACGGCAGGAAGGAGAGTGACGAGGCAGCTACCTGAGTGCACCACCTCACAACGTGACTTCCTGAAGTCTAAGCCAGGGACAAGTAAGACAGGAAAAAGTAAGCCAGGGACAAGTAAGACAGGAAAAAGTAAGCCAGGGACAAGTAAGACAGGAAAAAGTAAGCCAGGGACAAGTAAGACAGGAAAAAGTAAGCCAGGGACAAGCAAGACAGGAAAAAGTAAGCCAGGGACAAGTAAGACAGGAAAAAGTAAGCCAGGGACAAGCAAGACAGGAAAAAGTAAGCCAGGGACAAGTAAGACAGGAAAAAGTAAGCCAGGGACAAGTAAGACAGGAAAAAGTAAGCCAGGGACAAGTAAGACAGGAAAAAGTAAGCCAGGGACAAGTAAGACAGGAAAAAGTAAGCCAGGGACAAGCAAGACAGGAAAAAGTAAGCCAGGGACAAGTAAGACAGGAAAAGTAAGCCAGGGACAAGTAAGACAGAAAAAAAGTAAGCCAGGGACAAGTAAGACAGGAAAAAGTAAGCCAGGGACAAGTAAGACAGGAAAAAGTAAGCCAGGGACAAGTAAGACAGGAAAAAGTAAGCCAGGGACAAGTAAGACAGGAAAAAGTAAGCCAGGGACAAGTAAGACAGGAAAAAGTAAGCCAGGGACAAGTAAGACAGGAAAAAGTAAGCCAGGGACAAGACAGGAAAAGTAAGCCAGGGACAAGTAAGACAGAAAAAAAGTAAGCCAGGGACAAGTAAGACAGGAAAAAGTAAGCCAGGGACAAGTAAGACAGGAAAAAGTAAGCCAGGGACAAGTAAGACAGGAAAAAAGTAAGCCAGGGACAAGTAAGACAGTAAAAAGTAAGCCAGGGACAAGTAAGACAGGAAAAAAGTAAGCCAGGGACAAGTAAGACAGGAAAAAGTAAGCCAGGGACAAGTAAGACAGGAAAAAGTAAGCCAGGGACAAGTAAGACAGGAAAAAAATAAGCCAGGGACAAGTAAGACAGGAAAAAGTAAGCCAGGGACAAGTAAAACAGGAAAAAGTAAGCCAGGGACAAGTAAGACAGGAAAAAAGTAAGCCAGGGACAAGTAAGACAGGAAAAAGTAAGCCAGGGACAAGACAGGAAAAAGTAAGCCAGGGACAAGTAAGACAGGAAAAAAATAAGCCAGGGACAAGACAGGAAAAAGTAAGCCAGGGACAAGTAAGACAGGAAAAAAGTAAGCCAGGGACAAGTATGACAGGAAAAAGTAAGCCAGGGATAAATAAACCAGGAAAAAGTAAGTCAGGGATAAGTAAGACAGGAAAAAGTAAGCCAGGGACAAGTAAGACAGGAAGAAGTAAGCCAGGGACAAGTAAGACAGGAAAAAGTAAGCCAGGGACAAGTAAGCCAGGAAAAAGTAAGCCAGGGACAAGCCAGAAAAAAGTAAACCAGGGACAAGTAAGCCAGGGACAAGCAAGCCAGGGACAAGTAAGCCAGGGACAAGTAAGCAAGGGACAAGTAAGCAAGGAACAAGTAAGCCAGGAACAAGTATGCCAGGGACAAGTAACCCAGGGACAATTAAGCAAGGGACAAGTAAGCCAGGGACAAGTAAGCAAGGGACAAGTAAGCAAGGGACAGGCCAGGGAAAAGTAAGCCAGGGACAATTAAGCAAGGGACAATTAAGCAAGGGACAAGTAAGCCAGGGACAATTAAACAAGGGACAAGTAAGCCAGGGACAAGTAAGCAAGGAACAAGTATGCCAGGGAAAAGTAAGCCAGGGGCAATTAAGCAAGGGACAAGTAAGCAAGGGACAAGTAAGCCAGGGACAAGTATACCAAGAACAAGTAAGCCAGGGACAAGTAAGTCAGGGGCAAGTAAGCCAGGGACAAAAGCCAGGGACAAGTAAGCCAGGAAAAAGTAAACCAGGGACAAGTAAGCCAGGGACAAGTAAGCCAGAGACAAATAAGCCAGGAACAAGCAAGCCAGGGACAAGTAAGCCAGGGACAAGTACGCCAGGAACAAATAAGCCAGGAACAAGCAAGCCAGGAAAAGTAAGCCAGGGACAAGTAAGCCAGGAACAAATAAGCCAGGAACAAGCAAGCCAGGGACAAGTAAACAAGGGACAAATAAGACAAGGACAAGTAAGCCAGGGACAAGTAAGCCAAGGACAAGTACGCCAGGAACAAGTAAGCCAGGGACAAATAAGCCAGGAACAAGCAAGCTAGGGACAAATAAGCCAGGGACAAGTCAGCCAGGTACAAGTCAGGCAGGGACACATGAGCAAGGGACAAGTAAGCCAGAGACAAGTAAGCCAGAGACAAGTAAGCCAGGGACAAGTAAGCCAGGGGCAAGTAAGCCAAGGGCAAGTAAGCCAAGGGCAAGTAAGCCAGGGACAGTAAGCTAGGGACAAGTAAGCCAGGGACAAGTAAGCCAGGGGCAAGTAAGCCAAGGGCAAGTAAGCCAGGGACAGTAAGCCAGGGACAAGTAAGCCAGGAACAAGTAAGCAAGGGACAAGAAAGCCAGGAACAAGTAAGTCAGGGACAAGTAAGCCAGGAACAAGTAAGCCAGGGACAAGTAAGCCAGGAACAAGTAAGCCAGGGACAAGTAAGCCAGACACATGACACATGAGCCAGAGACAAGTAAGCCAGGGACAAGTAAGCCAGAGCCAACAAGTAAGCAAGGGCAAGTAAGCCAGGGACAGAGGGACAAGTAAGCCAGGGACAAGTAAGCCAGGGGCAAGTAAGCCAAGGGCAAGTAAGCCAGGGACAGTAAGCCAGGGACAAGTAAGCCAGGAACAAGTAAGCAAGGGACAAGAAAGCCAGGAACAAGTAAGTCAGGGACAAGTAAGCCAGGAACAAGTAAGCCAGGGACAAGTAAGCCAGGAACAAGTAAGCCAGGGACAAGTAAGCCAGTGACACATGAGCAAGGGACAAGTAAGCCAGAGACAAGTAAGCCAGAGACAAGTAAGCCAGGGACAAGTAAGCCAGGGGCAAGTAAGCCAAGGGCAAGTAAGCCAGGGACAGTAAGCCAGGGACAAGTAAGCCAGGAACAAGTAAGCAAGGGACAAGAAAGCCAGGAACAAGTAAGTCAGGGACAAGTAAGCCAGGAACAAGTAAGCCAGGGACAAGTAAGCCAGTGACAAGTAAGCCCGGAACAAGTAAGTCTGGGACAAGTAAGCCAGGGACAGGTAAGCCAGGAACAAGTAAGCTAGCTACAAGCCAGGGACAAGTAAGCCAGGGACAAGCCAGGGACAAGTAAGATAGGGACAAGTAAGCACTAAGCCAGGGACAAGTAAGCCGGAAACAAGTAAGCCAGGGGCAAGTAAGCCAGGGACAAGTTAGTCAGGGACAAAGCATGGAGCAAGTAAGCACTAAGCCAGGAACAAGCACTAAGACAGGGACAAGTAAGCACTAAGCCAGGAACAAGTAAGCACTAAGCCAGGAACAAGTAAGCACTAAGCCAGGAACAAGTAAGCACTAAGCCAGGAACAAGTAAGCACTAAGCCGGGAAAAAGTAAGTACTAAGCCAGGAACAAGTAAGCACTAAGCCAGGAACAAGTAAGCACTAAGCCAGGAACAAGTAAGCACTAAGCCAGGAACAAGTAAGCACTAAGCCAGGAACAAGTAAGTACTAAGCCAGGAACAAGTAAGCACTAAGCCAGGAACAAGTAAGCATTAAGCCAGGAACAAGCAAGCACTAAGCCAGGAACAAGTAAGCACTAAGCCAGGAACAAGTAAGCACTAAGCCAGAAACAAGTAAGCACTAAGCCAGAAATAAGTAAGCACTAAGCCAGGAACAAGTAAGCACTAAATCAGGGACAAGTAAGCACTAAGCAAGGGACTAGTAAGCACTAAGCCAGGAACAAGTAAGCACTAAGCCAGGAACAAGTAAGCACTAAGCCAGGAACAAGTAAGCACTAAGCCAGGAACAAGTAAGCACTAAGCCAGGAACAAGTAAGTACTAAGCCAGGAACAAGTAAGCACTAAGCCAGGAACAAGTAAGCACTAAGCCAGGAACAAGTAAGCACTAAGCCAGGAACAAGTAAGCACTAAGCCAGAAACAAGTAAGCACTAAGCCAGGAACAAGTAAGCACTAAGCCAGGAACAAGTAAGCACTAAGCCAGGAACAAGTAAGCACTAAGCCAGGGACAAGTAAGCACTAAGCCAGGGACAAGTAAGCACTAGGCCAGGAACAAGTAAGCACTAAGCCAGGAACAAGTAAGCACTAAGCCAGGAACAAGTACTAAGCCAGGAACAAGTAAGCACTAAGCCAGGAACAAGTAAGCACTAAGCCAGGAACAAGTAAGCACTAAGCCAGGAACAAGTAAGCACTAAGCCAGGAACAAGTAAGCACTAAGCTAGAAACAAGTAAGCACTAAGCCAGAAATAAGTAAGCACTAAGCCAGGAACAAGTAAGCACTAAACCAGGGACAAGTAAGCACTAAGCCAGGGACAAGTAAGCACTAAGCCAGGAACAAGTAAGCACTAAGCCAGGAACAAGTAAGCACTAAGCCAGGAACAAGTAAGCACTAAGCCAGGAACAAGTAAGCACTAAGCCAGGAACAAGTAAGCAATAAGCCAGGGACAAGTAAGCACTAAGCCAGGAACAAGTAAACACTAAGCCAGGAACAAGTAAGCACTAAGCCAGGAACAAGTAAGCACTAAGCCAGGAGCAAGTAAGCACTAAGCCAGGAACAAGTAAGCACTAAGCCAGGAACAAGTAAGCACTAAGCCAGGAACAAGTAAGCACTAAGCCAGGGACAAGTAAGCACTAAGCCAGGAACAAGTAAGCACTAAGCCAGGAACAAGTAAGCACTAAGCCAGGAACAAGTAAGCACTAAGCCAGGAACAAGTAAGCGCTAAGCCAGGAACAAGTAAGCACTAAGCCAGGAACAAGTAAGCAATACGCCAGGGACAAGTAAGCACTAAGCCAGGAACAAGTAAACACTAAGCCAGGAACAAGTAAGCACTAAGCCAGGAACAAGTAAGCACTAAGCCAGGAACAAGTACTAAGCCAGGAACAAGTAAGCACTAAGCCAGGAACAAGTAAGTACTAAGCCAGGAACAAGTAAGCACTAAGCCAGGAACAAGTAAGCACTAAGCCAGGAACAAGTAAACACTAATCCAGGGACAAGTAAGTACTAAGCCAGGGACAAGTAAGCACTAAGCCAGGGACAAGTAAGCACTAAGCCAGGAACAAGCACTAAGCCAGGAACAAGTAAGCACTAAGCCAGGAACAAGTAAGCACTAAGCCAGGAACAAGCACTAAGCCAGGGACAAGTAAGCACTAAGCCTGGAACAAGTAAGCACTAAGCCAGGAACAAGTAAGCACTAAGCCAGGAACAAGTAAGCACTAAACCAGGAACAAGTAAGCACTAAGCCAGGAACAAGTAAGCACTAAGCCAGGAACAAGTAAGCACTAAGCCAGGAACAAGTAAACACTAAGCCAGGAACAAGTAAGCACTAAGCCAGGAACAAGTAAGCACTAAGCCAGGAACAAGTAAGCACTAAGCCAGGAACAAGTAAGCACTAAGCCAGGAACAAGTAAGCACTAAGCCAGGAACAAGTAAGCACTAAGCCAGGGACAAGTAAGCACTAAGCCAGGAACAAGTAAGCACTAAGCCAGGAACAAGTAAGCACTAAGCCAGGAACAAGCACTAAGCCAGGAACAAGTAAGCACTAAGCCAAGAACAAGTAAGCACTAAGCCAGGAACAAGTAAGCACTAAGCCAGGAACAAGTAAGCACTAAGTCAGGAACAAGTAAGCACTAAGCCAGGAACAAGTACTAAGCCAGGAACAAGTAAGCACTAAGCCAGGAACAAGTAAGCACTAAGCCAGGAACAAGTAAGCACTAAGCCAGGAACAAGTAAGCACTAAGCCAGGAACAAGTAAACACTAAGCCAGGAACAAGTAAGCACAAAGCTAGGAACAAGTAAGCACTAAGCCAGGAACAAGTAAGCACAAAGCTAGGAACAAGTAAGCACTAAGCCAGGAACAAGTAAGCACTAAGCCAGGAACAAGTAAACACTAAGCCAGGAACAAGTAAGCACAAAGCTAGGAACAAGTAAGCACTAAGCCAGGAACAAGTAAGCGCTAAGCCAGGAACAAGTAAGCACTAAGCCAGGAACAAGTAAGCACTAAGCCAGGAACAAGTAAGCACTAAGCCAGGAACAAGTAAGCACTAAGCCAGGAACAAGTAAGCACTAAGCCAGGAACAAGTAAGCACTAAGCCAGGATCAAGTAAGCACTAAACCAGGAACAAGTATGCACTAAGCCAGGAACAAGTAAGCACTAAGCCAGGAACAAGTAAGCACTAAACCAGGAACAAGTAAGCACTAAGCCAGGAACAAGTAAGCACTAAGCCAGGAACAAGTAAGCACTAAGCCAGGAACAAGTAAGCACTAAGCCAGGAACAAGTAAGCACTAAGCCAGGAACAAGTAAGCACTAAGCCAGGGACAAGTAAGCACTAAGCCAGGAACAAGTAAGCACTAAGCCAGGAACAAGTAAGCACTAAGTCAGGAACAAGTAAGCACTAAGCCAGGAACAAGTAAGCACTAAGCCAGGAACAAGTAAGCACTAAGCCAGGAACAAGTAAACACTAAGCCAGGAACAAGTAAGCACTAAGCCAGGAACAAGTAAACACTAAGCCAGGAACAAGTAAGCACTAAGCCAGGAACAAGTAAGCACTAAGCCAGGAACAAGTAAGCACTAAGCCAGGAACAAGTAAGCACTAAGCCAGGAACAAGTAAGCACTAAGCCAGGAACAAGTAAGCACTAAGCCAGGAACAAGTAAGCACTAAGCCAGGGACAAGTAAGCACTAAGCCAGGAACAAGTAAGCACTAAGCCAGGAACAAGTAAGCACTAAGCCAGGAACAAGTAAGCACTAAGCCAGGAACAAGTAAGCACTAAGCCAGGAACAAGTAAGCACTAAGCCAGGGACAAGTAAGCACTAAGCCAGGAACAAGTAAGCACTAAGCCAGGAACAAGTAAGCACTAAGCCAGGAACAAGTAAGCACTAAGCCAGGAACAAGTAAGCACTAAGCCAGGAACAAGTAAGCACTAAGCCAGGAACAAGTAAGCACTAAGCCAGGAACAAGTAAGCACTAAGCCAGGGACATCAAAAAAATCTCTTGAAGATAAGTTTAAGGTGAATGTATGAGAGAAGCTTAGTCTCTCTGACTCACCTGACTCACCTGAGGGACAGACACAGGTGAAGGAGAGTCCAGGGCCGTCAAGACAGAGACCACCGTGGTAACACTGACTCACCTGAGGGACAGACACAGGTGAAGGAGAGTCCAGGGCCGTCAAGACAGAGACCACCGTGGTAACACTGAGGTTCACTGCTGCTCCACAAGGAGGTAGAGTTACACACACTCATGTCAACCTCACAGTTGAGACCTGCACCAAGTTACACACGTTAATGTAACGGTATTGTATGACTGCAATAATTCTATAATACTGTATGACTATAACAATACTGTATGAGCTACAGTGTCAACACTCCTGGTGTATGGCTACATTAGTGTGTATGACAACTGTGTTTAACAGTCTCTCCCCTTCCTCGGCATATGTTATATATATACAACGCGTCGGCCGTCTCCCACCAAGGCAGGGTGACCCAAAAAGAAAGAAAAGACTTTCATTGTTCAACACTTTCAGCATCACTCATTCATATTCACTGTCTTTGCAGAGGCGCGCAGGTACAACAGTTTAGATGTCCCTCCGAAGAGCCAATATCCTAAACCCCTCCTTTAAAGTGCAGGCATTGTACTTCCCACCTCCAGGACTCAAGTCTGGCTAATCGGTTTCCCTGAATCCCTTAACAAATATTATCCTGCTCACATTCCAACTGCTCGTCAGGTCCCAAGAACCATTCGTCTACATTCACTCCTATTTACCACACTCATACATGCCTGCTGAATGTCCAAGCCCCTTGCCCACAAAACCTCCTTTAACCCTTCTCTCCAACCTTTCCCAGGACGACCCCTACCCCGCCTTCCTTCCACTACACATTTATACGCACTTCGTCATTCTACTTGGCTTCATCCTTTCTAAGTGACCGAGCCACCTCAACAACCCTTCTTCAGCCCTCTGAATAATACATAATATGTATATATATATATATATATATATATATATATATATATATATATATATATATATATATATATATATATATATATATATATATATATATATATATGTTGGAGAAATGAGTAGTAAGTCCAAGCAGGTGGTGGCTCACCTGAGTAACCTGTGGGACAGGTACACACGTAGTGGTCCAGCAGGTCATGACAGGTGCCGTTGTTCTGACAGGGGTTACTGAGGCACTCGTTGATCTCCGCCTCGCAGAAGTCACCTGCCAGGAGACACCAGCAGTGTGGAGGTGAAACACAGGTGAACTCAAGCTATCACAGAGGTAAACACGAAGGTGATACAGAGGTACACATAGGAATGCCTGAGGTGAATCACTGTGACACTTGTCAAGTGTTCTCTAATTCTGAAAAGCAGCAAGTGGTGAACTATACGGCAGTATAGTTCATCACTTACTGCACTATACTGCATATTATACCCTTGGGTATAATTATATATTTAAGAAATATTCAGGCAACTCTGTTTCACGTAATATTATATTGAGAACTTTATTAATAGCTAAAATGAAGATGGTTCTTTATATATTATTGTCTGGTGTCACTTGGATAAGAAAATTGTTGTCGATAATTATTGTAAATATTATTATTATATGTTGTTAGGTATATAGGGAAATTCATGTTTGCTGATAATTGTGCAACTGTTCTGAAGAACCAGGTTAATTGACGGTTAATTACTGCTGGCTTACCTAGGTCACCTGACCGACCTCATGTGGTGTTTACCGTCACCGTGGTAAGTTAGTACGTTCAGGCCCTCAACCACCAACACTGTGGTAAGTTAGTACGTTCAGGCCCTCAACCGCCAACACTGTGGCAAGGTAGTAGGTTCAGGCCCTCAACAACCAACACAGTGGTAAGGTAATAGGTTCAGGCCCTCAACCGCCAACACTGTGGCAAGGTAGTAGGTTCATGCCCTCAACCACCAACACTGTGGTAAGAACATAAGAACATAAGAACGAAGGAACACTGCAGAAGGCCTACTGGCCCATGCGAGGCAGGTCCAAGTCTCCTACCGGCTTAAGCCAAAGCACCCAACCTAGTCAGGTCAGGTCACATTGACTTAAGGGAGGAACACGGCAACCGACCTGTTAGCACAAGCTATCAGGTCTAACTCACACCCACCCACATCTACTCATGTATTTATCCAACCTATTTTTAAAGCTACACAACGTTCTGGCCTCTATAACGGTACTTGGGAGTTTGTTCCACTCATCCACAACTCTATTACCAAACCAGTACTTTCCTATATCCTTCCTGAATCTGAATTTTTCCAACTTAAAACCATTGCTGCGAGTCCTGTCTAGGCTAGATATTTTCAGCACACTATTTACATCCCCTTTATTTATTCCTGTCTTCCATTTATACACCTCAATCATATCCCCCCTAATTCTACGTCTTTCTAGAGAGTGCAGTTTCAGGGCCCTTAGTCTATCCTCATAGGGAAGGTTTCTGATACATGGGATCATCTTTGTCATCCTCTTTTGTACATTTTCCAGAGAATTTATATCCATTCTGTAATACGGTGACCAAAACTGTGCAGCATAATCTAAATGAGGCCTAACCAAGGATGTATAGAGTTGAAGAACAACCTGAGGACTCCTATTATTTATGCTTCTTGATATGAAGCCAAGGATTCTATTAGCTTTATTGCGAACACTTATGCACTGTTGTCTTGGTTTCAGATTACTGCTAACCAGAACTCCTAAATCTTTTTCGCAATCCGTAATATTAAGATCTACATTATTTAGTTTATATGTGGCATGGTTATTGTCCTGTCCAACATTTAGAACTTTGCATTTGTCTATATTAAACTGCATCTGCCACTTCTCCGACCACTGCATCAGTCTATTCAAATCTTCCTGGAGTGCTCGAATGTCCTCGTCAGAATGAATTCGACGGCCTATTTTGGTGTCATCGGCAAACTTGCCGATGTCGCTCTTTATGCCCTCATCTATGTCGTTTATGTAGATTGTGAACAGCAGGGGGCCCAACACTGACCCCTGTGGAACACCGCTCGTGACGCTTCCCCACTCTGATTTCTCCCCATTTATACAAACTCTCTGCTGCCTATTTGTCAACCATGCCTCTATCCAGGAAAAAATTTCTCCTCCTATTCCATGTGCTTTAATTTTCCTCAATAGTCTCTGATGTGGGACCCTGTCAAAAGCCTTACTGAAGTCCATATACACAATATCATATTCATTACCATGATCTACCTCCTCAAATACCTTAGTGAAAAAATTTAATAAATTCGTAAGGCAGGAACGCCCCTTTGTAAAACCATGCTGAGATTCGTTGATTAATTTATGCTTTTCAAGATGGCTACGAACTGCCTCGGCAATTATTGATTCCATAAATTTTCCCACTATGGAGGTTAGGCTTATTGGTCTATAGTTCGAAGCTAAGGACCTGTCACCTGTTTTGAAAATAGGTATCACATTTGCCATTTTCCACTTATCTGGCACCATGCCAGTTTGTAGTGATATGTTGAAAAGATTAGCCAAAGGTGTGCTAAGCTCCTCTTTACATTCCTTTAGAACCCTTGCATACAGTTCATCAGGGCCTGGGGATTTGTTAGGTTTTAATTTATCTATTTGCCTAAGGACCATGTCACTTGTGACCCTAATAGTGCACAGTTTATTATCGTCCTGTTCTACATAATTTATCATTACTGGAATATCGCTGGTATCCTCCTGTGTAAAAACTGAGAGGAAGTATGTGTTAAAAATTCTACACATTTCCTTATCACTGTCAGTGAGCTGACCCGAGGAACTTTTGAGTGGGCCTATCTTGTCCCTGATCTTACTTCTGTATACCTGAAAGAATCCTTTTGGGTTAGTCTTCGATTCTTTTGCAACTTTAACCTCATAATCTCTTTTTGCTTTTCTAATTCCCTTTTTTATTTCTCTCTTTAACTGAATATATCGATTTCTTAATTGCGCCTCTCCTCTTTTGATTTGCCTATATATGCCTCTCTTTTGACCAATCAGATATTTTAATCTATTGTTCATCCATTTAGGATCATTTTTGTTTGATCTGATTTCCCTATTTGGAACATAATTTGACTGAGCAGCTAGAACTATGCCCTGGAAAGCATCATATCGGCAACCATCACCACCTACCTGACCCTTAGTCAGGTCATTCCAGTTCAGCCCACCTAAGTAATTTTTCAGTCCTATGAAATCAGCCAAGCGAAAGTCAGGGACGGAGACTTGATTGCCATTATTAGGGGAATTCCATGATATATTAAAACTGAGTGATTTGTGATCACTCTCCCCAAGCTCATCATTAACCTCAAGATTATTAATTAGTGTTTCCCTACTGGCAAGAACCAAGTCAAGGAGGTTATTTCCCCTAGTTGGCTCTGTCACAAACTGTTTTAAAAAACAATCCTGGATCGTATCAAGAAAGTCACCCGACTCTAAATTTCCTGTCAAATTGCTCCAGTCAATCTGTCTATAGTTGAAATCTCCCATTAGCACAACATTTTCGTATGTAGATGCCTTACGAATTTCGTCCCATAGAAGTTTACTGCACTCCCTATCAAGATTTGGGGCCCTGTAAATCACACCCAAAATTAGTTTTTCTCGGCCCTCGAGAAGCTGTAACCAAACAGATTCCGTGGCTGACGCTTCTAATTTAATATCTTGTCTAACACAACAATTTAAATTGTCTCTGACATACATCGCTACTCCACCACCTTTCCTGTTGACCCTGTCAGTGTGGAATAATTTATAGCCTTGTATGTGACATTCAGAGGGCATCTCTCTATCTTTCAGATTGAGCCAGGTCTCTGTTATAGCAATAATATCTATGTTTCCTGCACTTGCAATTAATCTTAGCTCATCTATCTTATTTCTAACACTCCTGCTATTAGTGTAGTAAACCTTAAGGGAGCTAGTCCCTTGCTGCCCTCTGCTGTCCCCCTTTGTTTGCTGGCCTGTTCTATTGTCTTTATTTATAACTTCATGCTGAATGCCTTTTATACATTTACTGTTTCCAACCCTAGTGTTGCAACCTGCTTGTTTCCCCCACACACCCATACCTCTATCTTCCATCAGTTTAAAATCATAGGCATTTCACCAATGGCCTTCTCAATCGAGTCTGCAAGTGCTACAACCCCTGCCCCAGAGAGATGTACCCCATCCCTTGCATACATATCATGTTTGCCATAAAAGTTGTTCCAGTTGTCAATGAATGGGATTGCAAGTTCCTTGCAGTATCTGTCTAGCCAGCAATTTACACCAATTGCCCTAGACAACCATTCATTTCCTACTCCCCTTCTAGGCAAGATGCTACATATGATTGGGATCCCTCCCTTAGACTTAATGAAATCTATAGCTGACCTGTACTTATCTAGCAGCTCTTCTCTCCTACCCTTCCCAATATCATTTCCACCAGCACTGAGACAGATAATGGGCTTGTTCCCATTACCTGACATGATATTATCCAGCCTGTTGACAATGTCCCCAACACCAGCTCCAGGGAAGCACACTCTATCTCTCATCTTCTTATTCCTATTACAAAAAGCACGGTCAATATATCTTACCTGAGAGTCACCAACCACAAGAATGCGCTTACCTTCATTAGCAGGGGCAGTAGTACCCTTACCTTCACTGGCCACTGAAGTACATTCATCCTGGAGAACAGAGAAGCGATTTCCTACCTTCAGCTCTTCACTCTTAACTTTCCTTACTCTGATGCGCCTCCCATTACTGTGAACAACTCGCCACTTGTAGCAGGTGCTGGGCTGCACCTCACTGCTGGTAGCCGTTGCTACCTCCCCAACTACAGCCTCCTCACAGCGAGAGACAGACTGCACCTCACTGCTAGAAGTCTCATTCCCCACAACTCCAGCCACCTCACACTCTCTCCCAGACCCATTGAGGTGGACCTTCAGCCTCCTAATCTCCTCCTGGAGAAGCAAGACCTCCTCCTTCAACTCTCCAACCTCAGTTTTTAAAACACTGCAGAAGCAAGCCATGCTTTGTAACCGTCCACGCTAATCCCCAAAGCAGCTCAGGGTCTGTGACCTCACCGCCAACACTGTGGTAAGGTAGTAGGTTCATGCCCTCAACCACCAACACTGTGGTAAGGTAGTAGGTTCAGGCCCTCAACCACCAACACTGTGGTAAGGTAGTAGGTTCAGGCCCTCAACCGCCAACACTGTGGCAAGGTAGTAGGTTCAGGCCCTCAACCACCAACACTGTGGCAAGGTAGTAGGTTCAGGCCCTCAACCACCAACACTGTGGCAAGGTAGTAGGTTCAGGCCCTCAACCACCAACACTGTGGTAAGGTAGTAGGTTCAGGCCCTCAACCACCAACACTGTGGCAAGGTAGTAGGTTCAGGCCCTCAACCACCAACACTGTGGCAAGGTAGTAGGTTCAGGCCCTCAACCGCCAACACTGTGGCAAGGTAGTAGGTTCAGGCCCTCAACCGCCAACACTGTGGCAAGGTAGTAGGTTCAGGCCCTCAACCACCAACACTGTGGCAAGGTACTAAGTTCAGGCCCTCAACCACCAACACTGTGGCAAGGTAGTAGGTTCAGGCCCTCAACCACCAACACTGTGGCAAGGTAGTAGGTTCAGGCCCTCAACCACCAACACTGTGGCAAGGTAGTAGGTTCAGGCCCTCAACCGCCAACACTGTGGTAAGGTAGTAGGTTCAGGCCCTCAACCGCCAACACTGTGGCAAGGTAGTAGGTTCAGGCCCTCAACCGCCAACACTGTGGCAAGGTAGTAGGTTCAGGCCCTCAACCGCCAACACTGTGGCAAGGTAGTAGGTTCAGGCCCTCAACCGCCAACACTGTGGTAAGGTAGTAGGTTCAGGCCCTCAACCGCCAACACTGTGGTAAGGTAGTAGGTTCAGGCCCTCAACCGCCAACACTGTGGCAAGGTAGTAGGTTCAGGCCCTCAACCGCCAACACTGTGGTAACGTAGCAGGTTCAGGCCCTCAACCGCCAACACTGTGGCAAGGTAGTAGGTTCAGGCCCTCAACCGCCAACACTGTGGCAAGGCAGTAGGTTCAGGCCCTCAACCGCCAACACTGTGGCAATGCAGTAGGTTCAGGCCCTCAACCGCCAACACTGTGGCAAGGCAGTAGGTTCAGGCCCTCAACCGCCAACACTGTGGCAAGGTAGTAGGTTCAGGCCCTCAACCGCCAACACTGTGGCAAGGCCGTAGGTTCAGGCCCTCAACCGCCAACACTGTGGCAAGGCAGTAGGTTCAGGCCCTGAACCGTCAACACTGTGGCAAGACAGTAGGTTCAGGCCCTCAACCGCCAACACTGTGGCAAGGCCGTAGGTTCAGGCCCTCAACCGCCAACACTGTGGCGAGGCAGTAGGTTCAGGCCCTCAACTGCCAACACTGTGGCAAGGTAGTAGGTTCAGGCCCTCAACCGCCAACACTGTGGCGAGGCAGTAGGTTCAGGCCCTCAACCGCCAACACTGTGGCAAGGTAGTAGGTTCAGGCCCTCAACCGCCAACACTGTGGCAAGGTAGTAGGTTCAGGCCCTCAACCGCCAACACTGTGGCGAGGCAGTAGGTTCAGGCCCTCAACTGCCAACACTGTGGCAAGGCAGTAGGTTCAGGCCCTCAACCGCCAACACTGTGGTAAGGCAGTAGGTTCAGGCCCTCAACCGCCAATACTGTGGCAAGGCAGTAGGTTCAGGCCCTCAACCGCCAACACTGTGGTAAGGCAGTAGGTTCAGGCCCTCAACCGCCAACACTGTGGCAAGGTAGTAGGTTCAGGCCCTCAACCGCCAACACTGTGGCGAGGCAGTAGGTTCAGGCCCTCAATCGCCAACACTGTGGCAAGGTAGTAGGTTCAGGCCCTCAACCGTCAACACTGTGGCAAGGTAGTAGGTTCAGGCCCTCAACCGCCAACACTGTGGCAAGGTAGTAGGTTCAGGCCCTCAACTGCCAACACTGTGGCAAGGTAGTAGGGTCAGGCCCTCAACCGCCAGCACTGTGACAAGGCAGTAGGTTCAGGCCCTCAACCGCCAACACTGTGGCGAGGCAGTAGGTTCAGGCCCTCAACCGCCAACACTGTGGCAAGGCAGTAGGTTCAGGCCCTCAACCGCCAACACTGTGGCAAGGCAGTAGGTTCAGGCCCTCAACCGCCAACACTGTGGCAAGGTAGTAGGTTCAGGCCCTCAACCGCCAACACTGTGGCAAGGCAGTAGGTTCAGGCCCTCAACCGCCAACACTGTGGCAAGACAGTAGGTTCAGGCCCTCAACCGCCAACACAGTGGTAAGACAGTAGGTTCAGGCCCTCAACCGCCAACACTGTGGCAAGACAGTAGGTTAAGGCCCTCAACCGCCAACACTGTGGCAAGGCAGTAGGTTCAGGCCCTCAACCGCAAACACTGTGGCAAGACAGTAGGTTCAGGCCCTCAACCGCCAACACAGTGGCAAGGCAGTAGGTTCAGGCCTTCAACCGCCAACACTGTGGCAAGGTAGTAGGTTCAGGCCCTCAACCGCCAACACTGTGGCAAGGTAGTAGGTTCAGGCCCTCAACCGCCAACACTGTGGCAAGGTAGTAGGTTCAGGCCCTCAACCGCCAACACTGTGGCAAGGTAGTAGGTTCAGACCCTCATCCGTCAACACTGTGGCAAGACAGTAGGTTCAGGCCCTCAATCGCCAACACTGTGGCAAGGCAGTAGGTTCAGGCCCTCAACCGCCAACACTGTGGTAAGGCAGTAGGTTCAGGCCCTCAACCGCCAACACTGTGGCAAGGTAGTAGGTTCAGGCCCACAACCGCCAACACTGTGGCGAGGCAGTAGGTTCAGGCCCTCAACCGCCAACACTGTGGCGAGGCAGTAGGTTCAGGCCCTCAACCACCAACACTGTGGCGAGGCAGTAGGTTCAGGCCCTCAACCACCAACACTGTGGCAAGGTAGTAGGTTCAGGCCCTCAACCACCAACACTGTGGCAAGGCAGTAGGTTCAGGCCCTCAACCACCAACACTGTGGCGAGGCAGTAGGTTCAGGCCCTCAACCGCCAACACTGTGGCAAGGTAGTAGGTTCAGGCCCTCAACTGCCAACACTGTGGCAAGGCAGTAGGTTCAGGCCCTCAACCACCAACACTGTGGCGAGGCAGTAGGTTCAGGCCCTCAACCGCCAACACTGTGGCGAGGCAGTAGGTTCAGGCCCTCAACCGCCAACACTGTGGCAAGGCAGTAGGTTCAGGCCCTCAACCGCCAACACTGTGGCAAGACAGTAGGTTCAGGCCCTCAACCGCCAACACTGTGGTAAGACAGTAGGTTCAGGCCCTCAACCGCCAACACTGTGGTAAGACAGTAGGTTCAGGCCCTCAACCGCCAACACTGTGGCAAGACAGTAGGTTAAGGCCCTCAACCGCCAACACTGTGGCAAGACAGTAGGTTAAGGCCCTCAACCGCCAACACTGTGGCAAGGCAGTAGGTTCAGGCCCTCAACCGCCAACACTGTGGCAAGGCAGTAGGTTCAGGCATTCAACCGCCAGCACTGTGGCAAGGCAGTAGGTTCAGGCCCTCAACCGCCAACACTGTGGCAAGGCAGTAGGTTCAGGCCCTCAACCGCCAACACTGTGGTAAGGCAGTAGGTTCAGGCCCTCAACCGCCAACACTGTGGTAAGACAGTAGGTTCAGGCCCTCAACCGCCAACACTGTGGCAAGACAGTAGGTTCAGGCCCTCAACCGCCAACACTGTGGCAAGACAGTAGGTTCAGGCCCTCAACCGCCAACACTGTGGCAAGACAGTAGGTTAAGGCCCTCAACCGCCAACACTGTGGCAAGGCAGTAGGTTCAGGCCCTCAACCGCAAACACTGTGGCAAGACAGTAGGTTCAGGCCGTCAACCGCCAACACTGTGGTAAGACAGTAGGTTCAGGCCCTCAACCGCCAACACTGTGGCAAGGCAGTAGGTTCAGGCCCTCAACCGCCAACACTGTGGCAAGGCAGTAGGTTCAGGCCCTCAACCGTCAACACTGTGGCAAGGCAGTAGGTTCAGGCCCTCAACCGCCAACACTGTGGCAAGGCAGTAGGTTCAGGCCCTCAACCGCCAACACTGTGGCAAGACAGTAGGTTCAGGCCCTCAACCGCCAACACTGTGGCAAGGTAGTAGGTTCAGACCCTCATCCGTCAACACTGTGGCAAGACAGTAGGTTCAGGCCCTCAACCACCAACACTGTGGCAAGGCAGTAGGTTCAGGCCCTCAACCACCAACACTGTGGCAAGGCAGTAGGTTCAGGCCCTCAACCACCAACACTGTGGCGAGGCAGTAGGTTCAGGCCCTCAACCACCAACACTGTGGCGAGGCAGTAGGTTCAGGCCCTCAACCGCCAACACTGTGGCGAGGCAGTAGGTTCAGGCCCTCAACCACCAACACTGTGGCGAGTTAGTAGGTTCACGCCCTCAACCACCAACACTGTGGCAAGGCAGTAGGTTCAGGCCCTCAACCGCCAACACTGTGGCAAGGTAGTAGGTTCAGGCCCTCAACCACCAACACTGTGGCAAGGTAGTAGGTTCAGGCCCTCAACCGTCAACACTGTGGCAAGACAGTAGGTTCAGGCCCTCAACCACCAACACTGTGGCAAGGCAGTAGGTTCAGGCCCTCAACCACCAACACTGTGGCAAGGTAGTAGGTTCAGGCCCTCAACCGCCAACACTGTGGCGAGGCAGTAGGTTCAGGCCCTCAACCGCCAACACTGTGGCGAGGCAGTAGGTTCAGGCCCTCAACCACCAACACTGTGGCGAGGCAGTAGGTTCAGGCCCTCAACCGCCAACACTGTGGCGAGGCAGTAGGTTCAGGCCCTCAACCACCAACACTGTGGCGAGGCAGTAGGTTCAGGCCCTCAACCGCCAACACTGTGGCGAGGCAGTAGGTTCAGGCCCTCAACCGCCAACACTGTGGCGAGGCAGTAGGTTCAGGCCCTCAACCACCAACACTGTGGCAAGGCAGTAGGTTCAGGCCCTCAACCGCCAACACTGTGGCGAGGCAGTAGGTTCAGGCCCTCAACCGCCAACACTGTGGCGAGGCAGTAGGTTCAGGCCCTCAACCGCCAACACTGTGGCGAGGCAGTAGGTTCAGGCCCTCAACCACCAACACTGTGGCAAGGCAGTAGGTTCAGGCCCTCAACCACCAACACTGTGGCGAGGCAGTAGGTTCAGGCCCTCAACCACCAACACTGTGGCGAGGCAGTAGGTTCAGGCCCTCAACCGCCAACACAAGTCCCTTGTGCTCTAGGTTACAAAGAGACACCTTAGTGCCTTAAAAGCGTGAGAATTTATACAAAGTCTCTTGCACGAGACAATATTGAATCTCCTTTAAAAGATAACTAGTCTGGGTTATCATTTAGAAGAACTTAAGAGTTTCTCTTGAATATATAATTATTTAAATCTTGTCTGTAAATAGTTGTCCATATTAACGAGTTGGTTTTGTCTAAATTCTATAATGTTTATTTAAATTATAATATTGTATATGATATAGTTCTTAAGAAAGGTGTGAAATGTCCTTGATGTAAGACTTGTATATTTAAACGACTTGATTATTCCATTTCACAGGGATTGAAATTAAAGATTTAAGTATTTTATTTCTTGGTTCTTTTATTTCCCACAAAAAAGAGAAAGTTTATTCGGTAATGTTAATAAATTGTTAATGGAAGGTTATATTGAAACAGTTGTTTAATAAGAGGTTGATTTATCAACCCTGGGTAACCTGGAACTATGTTCAACTATATCAACAATAACAGGGAGTAGATGAAGAGTATAAGGGAGTATAATGAACAATAAAAGGGAGTATATTAAGAGTATAAGGGAGTATAATGAACAATAAAAGGGAGTATATGAAGGGTATAAGGGAGTATAATGAACAATACAAGGGACTATATTAAGAGTATAAGGGAGTATAATGAACAATAAAAGGGAGTATATGAAGAGTATAAGGGAGTATAATGAACAATAAAAGGGAGTATATGAAGAGTATAAGGGAGTATAATGAACAATAAAAGGGAGTATATTAAGAGTATAAGGGAGTATAATGAACAATAAAAGGGAGTATATTAAGAGTATAAGGGAGTATAATGAACAATAAAAGGGAGTATATGAAGAGTATAAGGGAGTATAATGAACAATAAAAGGGAGTATATGAAGAGTATAAGGGAGTATAATGAACAATAAAAGGGAGTATATGAAGAGTATAAGGGAGTATAATGAACAATAAAAGGGAGTATATGAAGGGTATAAGGGAGTATAATGAACAATACAAGGGACTATATTAAGAGTATAAGGGAGTATAATGAACAATAAAAGGGAGTATATGAAGAGTATAAGGGAGTATAATGAACAATAAAAGGGAGTATATGAAGATTATAAGGGAGTATAATGAACAATAAAAGGGAGTATATGAAGAGTATAAGGGAGTATAATGAACAGTAAAAGGGAGTATATGAAGGGTATAAGGGAGTATAATGAACAATAAAAGGGAGTATATGAAGAGTATAAGGGAGTATAATGAACAATAAAAGGGAGTATATTAAGAGTATAAGGGAGTATAATGAACAATAAAAGGGAGTATATTAAGAGTATAAGGGAGTATAATGAACAATAAAAGGGAGTATATGAAGAGTATAAGGGAGTATATGAAGAGTATGAGTGAGTATAATGAACAATAAAATGGAGTATATGAAGAGTATAAGGGAGTATAATGAACAGTAAAAGGGAGTATATGAAGACTATAAGGGAGTATAATGAACAGTAAAATGGAGTATATGAAGAGTATAAGGGAGTGTAATGAACAGTAAAAGGGAGTATATGAAGAGTATAAGGGAGCATAATGAACAGTAAAAGGGAGTATATGAAGAGTATAAGGGAGTATAATGAACAATAAAAGGGAGTATATGAAGACTATAAGGGAGTATAATGAACAGTAAAAGGGAGTATATGAAGAGTATAAGGGAGTATAATGAACAATAAAAGGGAGTATATGAAGAGTATAAGGAAGTATAATGAACAGTAAAAGGGAGTATATGAAGAGTATTAGGGAGTATAATGAACAATAAAAGGGAGTATATGAAGAGTATAAGGGAGTATAATGAACAATAAAAGGGAGTATATGAAGAGTATGAGTATAATGAACAGTAAAAGGGAGTATATGAAGAGTATAAGGGAGCATAATGAACAGTAAAAGGAAATATATGAAGAGTATAAGGGAGTATAATGAACAGTAAAAGGGGGTATATGAAGAGTTTAGAGGAGCATAATGAACGGTAAAAGGGAGTACATGAAGAGTATAAGTGAATATAATGCACAGTACAAGAGAGTATATGAATAGTATAAGGGAGTGTAATGAAAAGTACAAGGAGTATATGAGCGGTATTGTGGATATATACGGGCGTCAGGTGCAGCTGGTATATATGCTCTATATCTCTGCTTCACCTAAAAGATAAAGGTGAAGATAAAGATTAAGATATTTATTTTGATAAATTACATTGTTGTACAGAGGAATATAATAGTTGTGTGTACATGCTAAAAGTGCCTCTGTATGCTGAGCATTTCAGGCAAACTTAATGATTAACTTAAGAATAGTAAGGCAATAATACATAGTTCATATTGACATTACATGAGTTCGAGTCAGTACAGTAGAATTGAATATTATATCAGGTGATGCTACATGGTTTTGATAAGTCTTGTATAGACTTTTTATACTATTAAATTAATTAATAAAGATTACAGTATTAAAATGTAACAATTTAAAACAATTTACAATATGAGTATTACATTTTAGTACTATTTAAAACAATGAAACTTGGTATTACAATGGAACAATTTACATTATGATGTACTGTATTACAATCTACTACTATTTAAAACAATGAAAAAACAGACATCCTAATTTCTAAGTGATTGAGCATTCATCAGCACAATATGAATAGCTTTTGAGAAACTAGTAGTGGTTAGGTACGGTTTGTCTGGTTAATTTTGGGTGATGAGGCGATTTCTTATTTGGGTCTTAAACTGACGTACAGACATGGGTCCTTTAGTGTGTTCTGGCAATGAATTCCAGATCATCGGGTCTTTTACATGCATAACATTTTTGCATGGGAGAGATGAACACGAGGGATATCGATGAGTGATCTGTTTCTCGTATTATGGTTGTGTGTTCTGTCATTGTTATCAAGGAAGAGTTTGAGAGGAGGGTTTATATTAGAGTGTTTTGTGTATGTAGTAGGCACAATAATAATTGTGGATGTTTTGTATATTTAGCAAGTTAAGACTCTTGAAAAGAGGTGGAGTGTGTTGTCTAATGTAGGAGTTAGCAATCAGTCCTTCAAGACAACGGTGGTCTTCACCAGCGCCAAGGCTGAGGGACTGATTACCTCAACTTTTGCATATATTTCTTCACATTGCGTCCTTGTGTCATGCTGATAAAGCCAATGGTTGGCGAGACGTCTACAAATAAAGATACCCAGATGTTGCACATGTGTCTAATTCGTCATCTTGTCGGTACTGTCTACCATTTATGTACCACCAAACATCTAGTTTAAGGAATTATTAAATAATTACTGGCGATATGTTAGGTAAAAAGACATAGGTGCATCTAATGCGACATTTTATTGTAGCAACGTTTCGCTCTCCCGGACCTTCGTCACGTCATTGTAAGTACTACTACTACTACTACCACCTACAATGATTATATTATGCTCTGCACCTCACTCTGTGCCTATATATATACCCGCTGTTGTAACGGCTTTACAAGGCTCCTGGAGAGCGAAACGTTGCCACAGTAAAACGTCACATTAGTTGCATACATCGTCGGTAATTCTACTAACAGTATTACAAGGAATTACTTACCAGTGAAGCCAGGAGGACAGATACAGGTGAGAGCTGCTACCAGGTCTACACAGGTGGCACCGTTGAGGCATGGCGCTGACCAGCACTCATCCCAGTTAGTCTGGCACTCAAGACCTGTATAGCCGTCCACGCAGTAGCACCAGTACCTACTGCTGTGAGGACAAGCAACACTGTTAGCACCAGTACCTACTGCTGTGAGTACAAGCAACACTGTTAGCACCAGTACCTACTGCTGTGAGTACAAGCAACACTGTTAGCACCAGTACCTACTGCTGTGAGTACAAGCAACACTGTTAGCACCAGTACCTACTGCTGTGAGTACAAGCAACACTGTTAGCACCAGTACCTACTGCTGTGAGTACAAGCAACACTGTTAGCACCAGTACCTACAGTACTGTGCAAATTAACTGGGACAAGAGTAAATTTTATGATTATCTCATAATATGTCTTAGTCTCCGGCTTAATATAGTTTGGGTTCCTTTCTTTTCAAAAGAGTTTGCTACCGACTTCTGGCAGTGGTGTTACTCTGCGACTCTCGTCAGTGCTACAGCAGTTGTTGTAGCACTGACGAGGTGTGTTCAGCCCATCAATCTTGACTAAAGTGCAGCATATTCGCGGAGATGGAGTTTATATACTGCAGACAGATGAGGTGGAGCAGTGGTAGGCAGAGTCAACAGCGAACACAGCTGTAAAATACATTTACGTACAAGTATTTTAGCTCTTAGAAAACATGCTGATTTGAATATCAGACAGATCGCCGAAATTTGAGCCTAGCAAAGTCAACTGTTGGTCGGATTCTGAAGAGAGTTGACAACACTAGTGATTGTGGGAAGCTGCGTCGAGGAAGATATGGGAGAAAACGCGAGACAACACCTCACGATGACAAGGTTATCATAAGAAATGGTGTGAAGGATCCCAAGAAAACCAGCAAAGATCTACAAAAAGATCTAGCTTCAGCTGGCGTAAATGTTGATTCTTTAACTGTTTGATGAAGGCTCCTTGAAGGTGACAGTACTGCCAGAAAGCCGGTAAAGAGGCAATTATTAACTACTGCTATGAAGAAAAAACGGCTGCGGTGGACACTCGACCATAAGAGATGAAGATAAATAAATGGAGATAAGTTATATTTTCAGATGAGGCGCGTTTTGAAGTACATGGGTACAGATCAGTGGTAGTGAAACAGAGCAAAGGAGAACCTCATCAGAATCGACACATTCAACAAGCGCCGAAACACCCACCTAAGATGTTTTAGGGTTGTTTTACTGCTGAAGGCCCTGGACGGCTTGTTATTGTTGAGAGAACAATGAATAGTGACAAACACAAGGTAACCCTGGCGACTCATTTGCTTCCCATTGTGGATAAACTTTCCTGATGGAAAAGACATTTTCCATCAGGATCTTGTTCCATGCCACACTTCCAGAAAAATGTTGACATTCTTCAAAAAGAATTGGCCTGGAAACTCTTTTGACGTCAACCCAATTGAAAATCTATGGACATTAACCAACGTAGGATTGCGAAACAAGACTGTTCAGCTGTGGAGAAGCTAATTGCTGCTGTTACTAAGACCTGGGACCACGAAGAACTTACCAAAATATTTTCAACATTGGTTAATTCTATGGCGGAGCGTGTACCAATGTTTATAACAGCAAAAGGTAGTCATATTAAATCAATTATCTGGCATATCACTGTCGCGTATTTTTCAAATAAACATTAATTTTCCAAATAAATGTCTTATTTCATTACTGTCCCAATTAATATGTAGACTACTGTACTGCTGTGAGGTTATTAACCGCTTGATCACCTGCCTCACCTGCTGCCTCACCTACTGTACTGCTGTGAGGTTATTAACCGCTTGATCACCTGCTGCCTCACCTGCTGCCTCACCTACTGTACTGCTGTGAGGTTATTAACCGCTTGATCACCTGCTGCCTCACCTGCTGCCTCACCTGCTGCCTCACCTACTGTACTGCTGTGAGGTTATTACCCGCTTGATCACCTGCTGCCTCACCTACTGTACTGCTGTGAGGTTATTACCCGCTTGATCACTGGCTGCCTCACCTGCTGCCTCACCTACTGTACTGCTGTGAGGTTATTACCCGCTTGATCACCTGCTGCCTCACCTAATGTACTGCTGTGAGGTTATTACCCGCTTGATCACCTGCTGCCTCACCTGCTGCCTCACCTACTGTACTGCTGTGAGGTTAGTACCCGCTTGATCACCTGCTGCCTCACCTAATGTACTGCTGTGAGGTTATTACCCGCTTGATCACCTGCTCCCTCACCTGCTGCCTCACCTACTGTACTGCTGTGAGGTTATTACCCGCTTGATCACCTGCTCCCTCACCTGCTCCCTCACCTACTGTACTGCTGTGAGGTTATTACCCGCTTGATCACCTGCTGCCTCACCTACTGTACTGCTGTGAGGTTAGTACCCGCTTGATCACCTGCTGCCTCACCTGCTGCCTCACCTACTGTACTGCTGTGAGGTTATTACCCGCTTGATCACCTGCTGCCTCACCTAATGTACTGCTGTGAGGTTATTACCCGCTTGATCACCTGCTGCCTCACCTGCTGCCTCACCTACTGTACTGCTGTGAGGTTATTACCCGCTTGATCACCTGCTGCCTCACCTGCTGCCTCACCTGCTGTACTGCTGTGAGGTTATTACCCGCTTGATCACCTGCTGCCTCACCTGCTGCCTCACCTACTGTACTGCTGTGAGGTTAGTACCCGCTTGATCACCTGCTGCCTCACCTGCTGCCTCACCTACTGTACTGCTGTGAGGTTATTACCCGCTTGATCACCTGCTGCCTCACCTGCTGCCTCACCTACTGTACTGCTGTGAGGTTATTACCCGCTTGATCACTGGCTGCCTCACCTGCTGCCTCACCTACTGTACTGCTGTGAGGTTATTACCCGCTTGATCACCTGCTGCCTCACCTACTGTACTGCTGTGAGGTTAGTACCCGCTTGATCACCTGCTGCCTCACCTAATGTACTGCTGTGAGGTTATTACCCGCTTGATCACCTGCTCCCTCACCTGCTGCCTCACCTACTGTACTGCTGTGAGGTTATTACCCGCTTGATCACCTGCTGCCTCACCTACTGTACTGCTGTGAGGTTAGTACCCGCTTGATCACCTGCTGCCTCACCTAATGTACTGCTGTGAGGTTATTACCCGCTTGATCACCTGCTCCCTCACCTGCTGCCTCACCTACTGTACTGCTGTGAGGTTATTACCCGCTTGATCACCTGCTGCCTCACCTAATGTACTGCTGTGAGGTTATTAAACGCTTGATCACCTGCTCCCTCACCTGCTGCCTCACCTACTGTACTGCTGTGAGGTTATTACCCGCTTGATCACCTGCTGCCTCACCTACTGTACTGCTGTGAGGTTATTACCCGCTTGATCACCTGCTGCCTCACCTGCTGCCTCACCTACTGTACTGCTGTGAGGTTATTACCCGCTTGATCACCTGCTGCCTCACCTGCTCCCTCACCTACTGTACTGCTGTGAGGTTATTACCCGCTTGATCACCTGCTGCCTCACCTACTGTACTGCTGTGAGGTTATTACCCGCTTGATCACCTGCTCCCTCACCTACTGTACTGCTGTGAGGTTATTACCCGCTTGATCACCTGCTGCCTCACCTACTGTACTGCTGTGAGGTTAGTACCCGCTTGATCACCTGCTGCCTCACCTGCTGCCTCACCTAATGTACTGCTGTGAGGTTATTACCCGCTTGATCACCTGCTGCCTCACCTGCTGCCTCACCTACTGTACTGCTGTGAGGTTATTACCCGCTTGATCACCTGCTGCCTCACCTGCTGCCTCACCTACTGCACTGCTGTGAGGTTATTACCCGCTTGATCACCTGCTGCCTCACCTGCTCCCTCACCTACTGTACTGCTGTGAGGTTATTACCCGCTTGATCACCTGCTGCCTCACCTGCTGTACTGCTGTGAGGTTATTACCCGCTTGATCACCTGCTGCCTCACCTGCTGTACTGCTGTGAGGTTATTACCCGCTTGATCACCTGCTCCCTCACCTACTGTACTGCTGTGAGGTTATTACCCGCTTGATCACCTGCTGCCTCACCTGCTGCCTCACCTACTGTACTGCTGTGAGGTTATTACCCTCTTGATCACCTGCTGCCTCACCTGCTGCCTCACTTACTGTACTGCTGTGAGGTTAGTACCCGCTTGATCACCTGCTGCCTCAAGTGCTGCCTCACCTACTGTACTGCTGTGAGGTTAGTACCCGCTTGATCACCTGCTGCCTCACCTACTGTACTGCTGTGAGGTTAGTACCCGCTTGATCACCTGCTGCCTCACCTAATGTACTGCTGTGAGGTTATTACCCGCTTGATCACCTGCTGCCTCACCTACTGTACTGCTGTGAGGTTAGTACCCGCTTGATCACCTGCTGCCTCACCTGCTCCCTCACCTACTGTACTGCTGTGAGGTTAGTACCCGCTTGATCACCTGCTGCCTCACCTGCTGCCTCACCTACTGTACTGCTGTGAGGTTATTACCCGCTTGATCACCTGCTGCCTCACCTAATGTACTGCTGTGAGGTTATTACCCGCTTGATCACCTGCTGCCTCACCTACTGCCTCACCTACTGTACTGCTGTGAGGTTATTACCCGCTTGATCACCTGCTGCCTCACCTACTGTACTGCTGTGAGGTTAGTACCCGCTTGATCACCTGCTGCCTCACCTACTGTACTGCTGTGAGGTTAGTACCCGCTTGATCACCTGCTGCCTCACCTGCTCCCTCACCTACTGTACTGCTGTGAGGTTATTACCCGCTTGATCACCTGCTGCCTCACCTACTGTACTGCTGTGAGGTTATTACCCGCTTGATCACCTGCTCCCTCACCTACTGTACTGCTGTGAGGTTATTACCCGCTTGATCACCTGCTGCCTCACCTACTGTACTGCTGTGAGGTTATTACCCTCTTGATCACCTGCTGCCTCACCTGCTGCCTCACTTACTGTACTGCTGTGAGGTTAGTACCCGCTTGATCACCTGCTGCCTCAAGTGCTGCCTCACCTACTGTACTGCTGTGAGGTTAGTACCCGCTTGATCACCTGCTGCCTCACCTACTGTACTGCTGTGAGGTTAGTACCCGCTTGATCACCTGCTGCCTCACCTAATGTACTGCTGTGAGGTTATTACCCGCTTGATCACCTGCTGCCTCACCTACTGTACTGCTGTGAGGTTAGTACCCGCTTGATCACCTGCTGCCTCACCTGCTCCCTCACCTACTGTACTGCTGTGAGGTTAGTACCCGCTTGATCACCTGCTGCCTCACCTGCTGCCTCACCTACTGTACTGCTGTGAGGTTATTACCCGCTTGATCACCTGCTGCCTCACCTAATGTACTGCTGTGAGGTTATTACCCGCTTGATCACCTGCTGCCTCACCTACTGCCTCACCTACTGTACTGCTGTGAGGTTATTACCCGCTTGATCACCTGCTGCCTCACCTACTGTACTGCTGTGAGGTTAGTACCCGCTTGATCACCTGCTGCCTCACCTACTGTACTGCTGTGAGGTTAGTACCCGCTTGATCACCTGCTGCCTCACCTGCTCCCTCACCTACTGTACTGCTGTGAGGTTAGTACCCGCTTGATCACCTGCTGCCTCACATGCTGCCTCACCTACTGCCTCCCCTACTGCCTCACCTACTGCCTCACCTACTGCCTCACCTGCCTCACCTACTGCCTCACCTGCTGCCTCACCTACTGCTTCACCTGCCTCACCTACGGCCTCACCTGCTGCCTCACCTACTGCCTCACCTACTGCCTCACCTGGTGCCTCACCTGCTGCCTCACCTACTGCCTCACCTGCCTCACCTGCTGCCTCACCTGCTGCCTCACCTACTGCCTCACCTACTGCCTCACCTACTGCCTCACCTGCTGCCTCACCTGCTGCCACACCTGCTGCCTCACCTACTGCCCCACCTGCTGCCTCACCTGCTGCCTCACCTGCTGCCTCACCTACTGCCTCACCTACTGCCTCACCTACTGCCTCACCTACTGCCTCAGCTACTGCCTCACCTGCTGCCTCACCTACTGCCTCACCTACTGCCTCACCTGCTGTCTCACCTACTGCCTCACCTACTGCCTCACCTGATGCCTCACCTACTGCCTCCCCTACTGCCTCACCTACTGCCTCACCTACTGCCTCACCTGCCTCACCTACTGCCTCACCTGCTGCCTCACCTACTGCTTCACCTGCCTCACCTACGGCCTCACCTGCTGCCTCACCTACTGTCTCACCTGCTGCCTCACCTACTGCTTCACCTACTGCCTCACCTGCTGCCTCACCTACTGCCTCACCTGCTGCCTCACCTACTGCCTCACCTGCCTCACCTGCTACCTCACCTGCTGCCTCACCTGCTGCCTCACCTGCTGCCTCACCTACTGCATCACATACTGCCTCACCTGCTGCCTCACCTACTGCCTCACCTACTGCCTCATCTACTGGCTCACCTGCTGCCTCACCTACTGCCTCAACAACTGCCTCACCTGCTGCCTCACCTACTGCCTCACCTACTGCCTCACCTACTGCCTCACCTGCTGCCTCACCTACTGCCTCACCTACTGCCTCACCTACTACCTCACCTACTGCCTCACCTACTGCCTCACCTGGTGCCTCACCTGCTGCCTCACCTCACCTCCTACTGCCTCACCTACTGGCTCACCTGATGCCTCACCTGCTGCCTCACCTACTGCCTCACCTACTGCCTCACCTGCTGCCTCACCTACTGCCTCACCTACTGCCTCACCTACTGCCTAACCTACTGCCTCACCTACTACTACTGCCTCACCTACTGCCTCACCTACTGCCTCACCTACTGCCTCACCTACCTCACCTACTGCCTCACCTACTTCCTCACCTACTACCTCACCCACTACCTCACCTACTGCCTCACCTACTGCCTCACCTACTGGCTCACCTGATGCCTCACCTGCTGCCTCACCTTCTGCCTCACCTTCTGCCTCACCTGCTGCCTCACCTACTGCCTCGCCTACTGCCTCACTACTGCCCCACCTGCTGCCTCACCTGCTGCCTCACCTACTGCCTCACCTACTGCCTCACCTGCTGCCTCACCTGCTGCCTCACCTACTGCCTCATCTGCTGCCTCACCTGCTGCCTCACCTACTGCCTCACCTACTGCCTCACCTACTGCCTCACCTACTGCCTCACCTACTGCCTCACCTACTGCCTCACCTGCCTCACCTACTGCCTCACCTGCTGCCTCACCTACTGCTTCACCTGCCTCACCTACGGCCTCACCTGCTGCCTCACCTACTGTCTCACCTGCTGCCTCACCTACTGCCTCACCTACTGCCTCACCTGCTGCCTCACCTACTGCCTCACCTACTGCCTCACCTGCTGCCTCACCTACTGCCTCACCTGCCTCACCTACTGCTACCTCACCTACTGCTGCCTCACCTACTGCCTCACCTACTACCTCACCTACTACCTCACCCTCACCTGATGCCTCACCTGCTGCCTCACCTACTGCCTCACCTACTACCTCACCTACTGCCGCACCTACTGCCTCACCTGCTGCCTCACCTGCTGCCTCACCTACTGCCTCACCTACTGCCTCACCTACTGCCTCACCTGCTGCCTCACCTACTGCCTCACCTGCCTCACCTACTGCCTCACCTACTGCCTCACCTACTGCCTCACCTACTGGCTCACCTGATGCCTCACCTGCTGCCTCACCTACTGCCTCACCTACTACCTCACCTACTGCCTCACCTACTGCCTCACCTACTGCCTCACCTACTGCCTCACCTACTACCTCACCTACTGCCTCACCTACTGCCTCACCTACTGCCTCACCTACTACCTCACCTACTGCCTCACCTACTACCTCACCTACTGCCTCACCTACTGCCTCACCTACTGCCTCACCTACTGCCTCACCTACTGCCTCACCTACTGCCTCACCTACTGCCTCACCTACTGCCTCACCTACTGCCTCACCTACTGCCTCACCTACTGCCTCACCTACTGCCTCACCTACTACCTCACCTACTACCTCACCTACTGCCTCACCTACTGCCTCACCTACTGCCTCACCTACTGCCTCACCTACTGCCTCACCTACTGCCTCACCTACTGCCTCACCTACTGCCTCACCTACTGCCTCACCTACTACCTCACCTACTGCCTCACCTACTGCCTCACCTACTGCCTCACCTACTGCCTCACCTACTGCCTCACCTACTGCCTCACCTACTACCTCACCTACTGCCTCACCTACTGCCTCACCTGCTGCCTCACCTACTGCCTCACCTGCTGCCTCACCTACTGCCTCACCTGCCTCACCTGCTACCTCACCTGCTGCCTCACCTGCTGCCTCACCTGCTGCCTCACCTGCTGCCTCACCTACTGCCTCACCTACTGCCTCACCTACTGCCTCACCTGCTGCCTCACCTGCTGCCTCACCTGCTGCCACACCTGCTGCCTCACCTACTGCCTCACCTGCTGCCTCACCTGCTGCCTCACCTGCTGCCTCACCTACTGCCTCACCTGCTGCCTCACCTACTGCCTTACCTACTGCCTCACCTACTGCCTCACTTACTGTCTCACCTGCTGCCTCACCTACTGCCTCACCTACTGCCTCACCTGCTGCCTCACCTACTGCCTCACCTACTGCCTCACCTGCTGCCTCACCTACTGCCTCACCTACTGCCTCACCTACTGCCTCACCTACTGCCTCACCTACTGCATCACATACTGCCTCACCTGCTGCCTCACCTACTGCCTCACCTACTGACTCATCTACTGGCTCACCTGCTGCCTCACCTACTGCCTCACCTGCTGCCTCACCTACTGCCTCACCTACTGCCTCACCTACTGCCTCACCTACTGCCTCACCTATGGCCTCACCTGCCTCACCTACTGCCTCACCTACTGCCTCACCTACTGGCTCACCTGATGCCTCACCTGCTGCCTCACCTTCTGCCTCACCTACTGCCTCACCTGCTGCCTCACCTACTGCCTCACCTACTGCCTCACCTACTGCCTCACCTGCTGCCTCACCTACTGCCTCACCTTCTGCCTCACCTACTGCCTCACCTACTGCCTCACCTACTGCCTCACCTACTGCCTCACCTACTGCCTCACCTACTGCCTCACCTACTGCCTCACCTGCTGCCTCACCTGCTGCCTCACCTGCCTCACCTACTGCCTCACCTACTGCCTCACCTACTGCCTCACCTACTGGGCCTCACCTACTGCCTCACCTACTGCCTCACCTACTGACTCACCTACTGCCTCACCTGCTGCCTCACCTACTACCTCACCTACATATATACATTAATGTATACAATAATATATACATTAAGGTATACAATAATATATACATTAATGTATACAATAATATATACATTAATGTATACAATAATATATACATTAATGTATACAATAATATATACATTAAGGTATACAATAATATATACATTAAGGTATACAATAATATATACATTAATGTATACAATAATATATACATTAATGTATACAATAATATATACATTAATGTATACAATAATATATACATTAATGTATACAATAATATATACATTAAGGTATACAATAATATATACATTAAGGTATACAATAATATATACATTAATGTATACAATAATATATACATTAATGTATACAATAATATATACATTAATGTATACAATAATATATACATTAAGGTATACAATAATATATACATTAAGGTATACAATAATATATACATTATTCATTTTTTTCGTTTTTTTCCTTCTAACTCTTTTTTTTATATTTCCCTTTTAACTCGAGAACACCTCATGCGATCGGCTTGAAATTTTCATCACTTATGTACGGTAACGAGGACCAGATTCCTGGTACACCTGGCATGGTCACGTGACCAGAGATGTTGACGAACATCCTGGAATGACTGGGATAACCTGCACAATCCTGGGGTGTGGAGCTACAGTCTGACTCACCACGGATCACAGTGACACATGTATGACTCACCACGGATCACAGTGACACATGTATGACTCACCACGGATCACAGTGACACATGTATGACTCACCACGGATCACAGTGACACATGTATGGCTCACCACGGATCACAGTGACACATGTATGACTCACCACGGATCACAGTGACACATGTATGGCTCACCACGGATCACAGTGACACATGTATGACTCACCACGGATCACAGTGACACATGTATGACTCACCACGGATCACAGTGACACATGTATGACTCACCACGGATCACAGTGACACATGTATGACTCACCACGGATCACAGTGACACATGTATGACTCACCACGGATCACAGTGGCACATGTATGACTCACCACGGATCACAGTGACACATGTATGACTCACCACGGATCACAGTGACACATGTATGACTCACCACGGATCACAGTGGCACATGTATGACTCACCACGGATCACAGTGACACGGACTCACCACGGATCACAGTGACACATGTATGACTCACCACGGATCACAGTGACACATGTATGGCTCACCACGGATCACAGTGACACATGTATGACTCACCACGGATCACAGTGACACATGTATGACTCACCACGGATCACATGTATGACTCACCACATGTATGACTCACCACGGATCACAGATCACACACATGTATGACTCACCACATGTATGTATGGCTCACCACGGATCACAGTGACACATGTATGACTCACCACGGATCACAGTGACACATGTATGACTCACCACTCACCACGTATGACTCACCACGGATCACAGTGACACATGTATGACTCACCACGGATCACAGTGACACAGTCACAGTGACACATGTATGATCACCAGTGTCACCACGGATCACAGTGGCACATGTATGACTCACCACGGATCACAGTGGCACATGTATGACTCACCACGGATCACAGTGACACATGTATGACTCACCACGGATCACAGTGACACATGTATGACTCACCACGGATCACAGTGACACATGTATGGCTCACCACGGATCACAGTGACACATGTATGACTCACCACGGATCACAGTGACAGTGTCACATGTATGACTCACCACGGATCACAGTGTCACATGTATGACTCACCACGGATCACAGTGACACATGTATGACTCACCACGGATCACAGTGTATGCACATGTATGACTCACCACGGATCACAGTGACACATGTATGACTCACCACGGATCACAGTGACACATGTACTCACCACGGATCACAGTGACACATGTATACTCACCACGGATCACTCACCACGGATCACAGTGGCACATGTATGGCTCACCACGGATCACAGTCACATGTATGACTCACACATGTATCACAGACTCACCACGGATCACAGTGACACATGTATGACTCACCACGGATCACAGTGACACATGTATGACTCACCACGGATCACAGTGGCACATGTATGACTCACCACGGATCACAGTGACACATGTATGGCTCACCACGGATCACAGTGACACATGTATGACTCACCACGGATCACAGTGACACATGTATGACTCACCACGGATCACAGTGACACATGTATGACTCACCACGGATCACAGTGACACATGTATGACTCACCACGGATCACAGTGACACATGTATGACTCACCACGGATCACAGTGACACATGTATGGTAGACACTACCGACAACATAAACAATTAGACACACATACAACAGCTATGTATCATTATTTGTAGACGTGTCGCCATCCAGTGTCTTTATCAGTACAATAATGTGACATAATGTGAAGAACTATATACAGAGGTAACGAGTACGTCAGTGTTGGCGCTGGTGAACACCACTGTAGTCTTGAAGGAACTCAAGCACAGTTATGGAGCTTATATAGCGGCTGCACCTGTCGCCAGGATGGTTGGAATTGTAGCTCCTGGTCGTGCGTCATGGCTGGCAGCTTCTAGGTCCGCTCTCTCCCTCCTCCAACAACTTGATCCTTCCTTCATCTCTTGATCACTAACTTCATGTCAATTTTTTATTTTCCTTAAGTTTTCATCATTAAAATATATGCGACTGATTCTTCCCAGTGACTTTAGTATTATTTAAAAGCTGATGCATCTTAGTGCCAGGATAATACCCATTATGGTTTGTCTGTGTGCTGCTACCTTTGTCTGTGTGCTGCTAACTTTGTCTGTGTGCTGCTAACTTTGTCTGCGTCCTGCTAACTTTGTCTGTGTGCTGCTAACTTTGTCTGTGTGCTGCTAACTTTGTCTGTGTGCTGCTAACTTTGTCTGTGTGCTGCTAAGTTTGTCTGTGTGCTGCTAAGTTTGTCTGTGTGCTGCTAAGTTTGTCTGTGTGATGCTAACTTTGTCTGTGTGCTGCTAAGTTTGTCTGTGTGATGCTAAGTTTGTCTGCGTCCTACTAACTTTGTCTGCGTCCTGCTAACTTTGTCTGCGTCCTGCTAAGTTTGTCTGCGTCCTGCTAACTTTGTCTGCGTCCTGCTAACTTTGTCTGCGTCCTGCTAAGTTTGTCTGCGTCCTGCTAACTTTGTCTGCGTCCTGCTAAGTTTGTCTGCGTCCTGCTAGCTTTGTCTGCGTCCTGCTAAGTTTGTCTGCGTCCTGCTAACTTTGTCTGCGTCCTGCTAAGTTTGTCTGCGTCCTGCTAAGTTTGTCTGCGTCCTGCTAACTTTGTCTGCGTCCTGCTAAGTTTGTCTGCGTCCTGCTAACTTTGTCTGCGTCCTGCTAACTTTGTCTGCGTCCTGCTAACTTTGTCTGCGTCCTGCTAACTTTGTCTGCGTCCTGCCAACTTTGTCTGCGTCCTGCTAACTTTGTCTGCGTCCTGCTAACTTTGTCTGTGTGCTGCTAAGTTTGTCTGTGTGCTGCTAACTTTGTCTGCGTCCTGCTAACTTTCTCTGCGTTCTGCTAACTTTGTCTGTGTCCTGCTAACTTTGTCTGCGTTCTGCTAACTTTCTCTGCGTTCTGCTAACTTTGTCTGTGTCCTGCTAACTTTGTCTGCGTTCTGCTAACTTTGTCTGTGTCCTGCTAACTTTGTCTGCGTTCTGCTAACTTTGTCTGTGTCCTGCTAACTTTGTCTGCGTCCTGCTAACTTTGTCTGCGTCCTGCTAACTTTGTCTGCGTCCTGCTAACTTTGTCTGCGTCCTGCTAAGTTTGTCTGCGTCCTGCTAACTTTGTCTGCGTCCTGCTAACTTTGTCTGCGTCCTGCTAACTTTGTCTGCGTCCTGCTAAGTTTGTCTGCGTCCTGCTAACTTTGTCTGCGTCCTGCTAAGTTTGTCTGCGTCCTGCTAACTTTGTCTTCGTCCTGCTAACTTTGTGTGCTGCTAAGTTTGTATGCGTGCTGCTAACTTTGTCTGCGTCCTGCTAACTTTGTCTGCGTCCTGCTAACTTTGTCTGCGTCCTGCTAACTTTGTCTGCGTCCTGTTAACTTTGTCTGCGTCCTGCTAACTTTGTCTGCGTCCTGCTAAGTTTTTCTGCGTCCTGCTAACTTTGTCTGCGTCCTGCTAAGTTTGTCTGCGTCCTGCTAACTTGTCTGCGTCCTGCTAACTTTGTCTGTGTGCTGCTAAGTTTGTATGCGTGCTGCTAACTTTGTCTGCGTCCTGCTAACTTTGTCTGCGTCCTGCTAACTTTGTCTGCGTCCTGCTAACTTTGTCTGCGTCCTGCTAAATTTGTCTGCGTCCTGCTAAGTTTGTCTGCATGCTGCTAAGTTTGTCTGCGTCCTTCTAAGTTTGTCTGCGTGCTGCTAAGATTGTCTGCGTCCTGCTAAGTTTGTCTGTGTGCTGCTAAGTTTGTCTGCGTCCTGCTAAGTTTGTCTGCGTCCTGCTAAGATTGTCTGCGTCCTGCTAAGTTTGTCTGCGTCCTGCTAAGTTTGTCTGCGTGCTGCTAAGTTTGTCTGCGTCCTGCTAAGTTTGTCTGCGTCCTGCTAAGTTTGTCTGCGTCCTGCTAAGTTTGTCTGCGTCCTGCTAAGTTTGTCTGCGTCCTGCTAAGTTTGTCTGCGTCCTGCTAAGTTTGTCTGCGTGCTGCTAAGTTTGTCTGCGTCCTGCTAAGTTTGCCTGCGTCCTGCTAAGTTTGTCTGCGTCCTGCTAAGTTTGTCTGCGTGCTGCTAAGATTGTCTGCGTGCTGCTAACTTTGTCTGCGTGCTGCTAACTTTGTCTGCGTCCTGCTAAGTTTGTCTGCGTGCTGCTAAGTTTGTCTGCGTCCTGCTAAGTTTGTCTGCGTGCTGCTAAGATTGTCTGCGTCCTGCTAAGTTTGTCTGCGTGCTGCTACGTTTGTCTGCGTGCTGCTAAATTTGTCTGCGTGCTGCTAACTTTCTCTGCGTGCTGCTAACTTTGTCTGCGTCCTGCTAAGTTTGTCTGCGTGCTGCTAAGTTCGTATGCGTCCTGCTAAGTTTGTCTGCGTGCTGCTAACTTTGTCTGCGTGTTGCTAACTTTGTCTGCGTGCTGCTAAGTTTGTCTGCGTGCTGCTAACTTTGTCTGCGTGTTGCTAACTTTGTCTGCGTGCTGCTAAATTTGTCTGCGTGCTGCTAACTTTGTCTGCGTGTTGCTAACTTTGTCTGCGTGCTGCTAAGTTTGTCTGCGTGCTGCTAAGTTTGTCTGCGTGCTGCTAACTTTGTCTGCGTCCTGCTAAGTTTGTCTGCGTGCTGCTAAGTTTGTCTGTGTGCTGCTAACTTTGTCTGCGTGCTGCTAAGTTTGTCTGCGTGCTGCTAAGTTTGTCTGCGTGCTGCTAAGTTTGTCTGCGTGCTGCTAAGTTTGTCTGCGTGCTGCTAAGTTTGTCTGCGTGCTGCTAAGTTTGTCTGCGTGCTGCTAACTTTGTCTGTGTGCTGCTAACTTTGTCTGCGTGCTGCTAAGTTTGTCTGCGTGCTGCTAAGTTTGTCTGTGTGCTGCTAACTTTGTCTGTGTGCTGCTAACTTTGTCTGCGTGCTGCTAAGTTTGTCTGTGTGCTGCTAACTTTGTCTGCGTGCTGCTAAGTTTGTCTGCGTCCTGCTAAGTTTGTCTGCGTGCTGCTAAGTTTGTCTGCGTGCTGCTAACTTTGTCTGCGTGCTGCTAAGTTTGTCTGCGTGCTGCTAAGTTTGTCTGTGTGCTGCTAACTTTGTCTGCGTCCTGCTAAGTTTGTCTGCGTGCTGCTAACTTTGTCTGCGTTCTGCTAACTTTGTCTGCGTGCTGCTAACTTTGTCTGCGTCCTGCTAAGTTTGTCTGCGTGCTGCTAAGTTTGTCTGCGTCCTGCTAACTTTGTCTGCGTGCTGCTAAGTTTGTCTGCGTCCTGCTAAGTTTGTCTGCGTCCTGCTAAGTTTGTCTGCGTGCTGCTAACTTTGTCTGCGTGCTGCTAACTTTGTCTGCGTCCTGCTAAGTTTGTCTGCGTGCTGCTAACTTTGTCTGCGTTCTGCTAACTTTGTCTGCGTGCTGCTAACTTTGTCTGCGTCCTGCTAAGTTTGTCTGCGTGCTGCTAAGTTTGTCTGTGTGCTGCTAACTTTGTCTGCGTGCTGCTAAGTTTGTCTGCGTGCTGCTAAGTTTGTCTGTGTGCTGCTAACTTTGTCTCCGTCCTGCTAAGTTTGTCTGCGTGCTGCTAAGTTTGTCTGTGTGCTGCTAACTTTGTCTGCGTGCTGCTAACTTTGTCTGTGTGCTGCTAACTTTGTCTGCGTGCTGCTAAGTTTGTCTGCGTGCTGCTAACTTTGTCTGCGTCCTGCTAAGTTTGTCTGCGTGCTGCTAAGTTTGTCTGTGTGCTGCTAACTTTGTCTGCGTCCTGCTAAGTTTGTCTGCATGCTGCTAAGTTTGTCTGCGTGCTGCTAAGTTTGTCTGCCTGCTGCTAACTTTGTCTGTGTGCTGCTAAGTTTGTCTGCGTGCTGCTACCTTTGTCTGCGTCCTGCTAACTTTGTCTGCGTGCTGCTAACTTTCTCTGCGTGCTGCTACCTTTGTCTGCATGGTGCTAACTTTGTCTGCGTGCTGCTAACTTTGCGTGCTGCTAAGTTTGTCTGCGTGCTGCTAAGTTTGTCTGCGTGCTGCTAAGTTTGTCTGCGTGCTGCTACCTTTGTCTGCGTGCTGCTAACTTTGTCTGCGTCCTGCTAACTTTGTCTGCGTGCTGCTAACTTTGTCTGCGTGCTGCTAACTTTGTCTGCGTGCTGCTAACTTTGTCTGCGTCCTGCTAACTTTGTCTGCGTGCTGCTAACTTTGTCTGCGTCCTGCTAACTTTGTCTGCGTGCTGCTAACTTTGTCTGCGTGCTGCTAACTTTGTCTGCGTGCTGCTAAGTTTGTCTGCGTGCTGCTAACTTTGTCTGCGTGCTGCTAACTTTGTCTGCGTGCTGCTAACTTTGTGTGCTGCTAAGTTTGTCTGCATGCTGCTAAGTTTGTCTGCATGCTGCTAAGTTTGTCTGCGTGCTGCTAAGTTTGTCTGCATGCTGCTAAGTTTGTCTGCGTCCTGCTAAGTTTGTCTGCGTCCTGCTAACTTTGTCTGCGTCCTGCTAAGTTTGTCTGCGTGCTGCTAAGTTTGTCTGCGTCCTGCTAAGTTTGTCTGCGTCCTGCTAAGTTTGTCTGCGTGCTGCTAAGTTTGTCTGCGTCCTGCTAAGTTTGTCTGCGTCCTGCTAAGTTTGTCTGCGTCCTGCTAAGTTTGTCTGCGTCCTGCTAAGTTTGTCTGCGTGCTGCTAAGTTTGTCTGCGTGCTGCTAACTTTGTCTGCGTGCTGCTAACTTTGTCTGCGTGCTGCTAAGTTTGTCTGCGTGCTGCTAAGTTTGTCTGCGTCCTGCTAAGTTTGTATGCATGCTGCTAAGTTTGTCTGCATGCTGCTAAGTTTGTCTGCGTCCTGCTAAGTTTGTCTGTGTGCTGCTAACTTTGTCTGCGTGCTGCTAAGTTTGTCTGCGTGCTGCTAAGTTTGTCTGCGTCCTGCTAAGTTTGTCTGCGTCCTGCTAAGTTTGTCTGCGTGCTGCTAACTTTGTCTGCGTGCTGCTAAGTTTGTCTGTGTGCTGCTAAGTTTGTCTGCGTGCTGCTAAGTTTGTCTGCGTGCTGCTAAGTTTGTCTGTGTGCTGCTAAGTTTGTCTGCGTGCTGCTAAGTTTGTCTGTGTGCTGCTAAGTTTGTCTGTGTGCTGCTAACTTTGTCTGCGTGCTGCTAAGTTTGTCTGCGTGCTGCTAAGTTTGTCTGCGTGCTGATAAGTTTGTCTGTGCGCTGCTAAGTTTGTCTGCGTTCTGCTAAGTTTGTCTGTGCGCTGCTAAGTTTGTCTGTGCGCTGCTAAGTTTGTCTGTGCGCTGCTAAGTTTGTCTGCGTGCTGCTAAGTTTGTCTGTGTGCTGCTAAGTTTGTCTGTGTGCTGCTAAATTTGTCTGTGCGCTGCTAAGTTTGTCTGCGTGCTGCTAAGTTTGTCTGTGTGCTGCTAAGTTTGTCTGTGCGCTGCTAAGTTTGTCTGTGTGCTGCTAAGTTTGTCTGTGCGCTGCTAAGTTTGTCTGTGTGCTGCTTAGTTTGTCTGTGCGCTGCTAAGTTTGTCTGTGTGCTGCTAAGTTTGTCTGTGCGCTGCTAAGTTTGTCTGTGCGCTGCTAAGTTTGTCTGTGCGCTGCTAAGTTTGTCTGCGTGCTGCTAAGTTTGTCTGTGTGCTGCTAAGTTTGTCTGTGTGCTGCTTAGTTTGTCTGCGTGCTGCTAAGTTTGTCTGCGTGCTGCTAAGTTTGTCTGTGCGCTGCTAAGTTTGTCTGTGTGCTGCTAAGTTTGTCTGCGTGCTGCTAAGTTTGTCTGTGCGCTGCTAAGTTTGTCTGTGCGCTGCTAAGTTTGTCTGTGTGCTGCTAAGTTTGTCTGCGTGCTGCTAAGTTTGTCTGTGCGCTGCTAAGTTTGTGTGCTGCTAAGTTTGTCTGTGCGCTGCTAAGTTTGTCTGTGCGCTAAGTTTGTCTGTGCGCTGCTAAGTTTGTCTGCGTGCTGCTAAGTTTGTCTGTGCGCTGCTAAGTTTGTGTGCTGCTAAGTTTGTCTGTGCGCTGCTAAGTTTGTGTGCTGCTAAGTTTGTCTGTGCGCTGCTAAGTTTGTCTGTGCGCTGCTAAGTTTGTGTGCTGCTAAGTTTGTCTGTGCGCTGCTAAGTTTGTCTGTGCGCTAAGTTTGTCTGTGCGCTGCTAAGTTTGTCTGTGCGCTAAGTTTGTCTGTGCGCTGCTAAGTTTGTCTGCGTGCTGCTAAGTTTGTCTGTGCGCTGCTAAGTTTGTGTGCTGCTAAGTTTGTCTGTGCGCTGCTAAGTTTGTGTGCTGCTAAGTTTGTCTGTGCGCTGCTAAGTTTGTCTGTGCGCTGCTAAGTTTGTGTGCTGCTAAGTTTGTCTGTGCGCTGCTAAGTTTGTCTGTGCGCTGCTAAGTTTGTGTGCTGCTAAGTTTGTCTGTGCGCTGCTAAGTTTGTCTGCGTGCTGCTAAGTTTGTCTGCGTGCTGCTAAGTTTGTCACCTTAATGAAATATTTAGAGAAAACTTGGAATTGATTAAGTTGGACTGGAGGAAGTACTGGCAGGAGGAAGTACTGGCAGGAGGAAGTTCTGGCAGGAGGAAGTACTGGCAGGAGGAAGTACTGGCAGGAGGAAGTACTGGCAGGAGGAAGTACTGGCAGGAGGAAGTACTGGCAGGAGGAAGTACTGGCAGGAGGAAGTACTGGCAGGAGGAAGTACTGGCAGGAGGAAGTACTGGCAGGAGGAAGTACTGGCAGGAGGAAGTACTGGCAGGAGGAAGTACTGGCAGGAGGAAGTACTGGCAGGAGGAAGTACTGGCAGGAGGAAGTACTGGCAGGAGGAAGTACTGGCAGGAGGAAGTACTGGCAGGAGGAAGTACTGGCAGGAGGAAGTACTGGCAGGAGAGTCTCTCTCAACAATGTTACTTACATATTGGTACATATTGTTGACACGTTATAACTGGAGAAAGTCTTGTGTTACGTGGAGCCTGCCTGGAGCCTGCCTGGAGCCTGCCTGGAGCCTGCCTGGAGCCTGCCTGGAGCCTGCCTGGAGCCTGCCTGGAGCCTACTTGGAGCCTGCCTGGAGCCTGCCTGGAGCCTGCCTGGAGCCTGCCTGGAGCCTGCCTGGAGCCTGCCTGGAGCCTACTTGGAGCCTGCCTGGAGCCTGCCTGGAGCCTGCCTGGAGCCTGCCTGGAGCCTGCCTGGAGCCTGCCTGGAGCCTGCCTGGAGCCTACTTGGAGCCTGCCTGGAGCCTACTTGGAGCCTGCCTGGAGCCTGCCTGGAGCCTGCCTGGAGCCTGCCTGGAGCCTGCCTGGAGCCTACATGGAGCCTGCCTGGAGCCTACTTGGAGCCTGCCTGGAGCCTGCCTGGAGCCTGCCTGGAGCCTGCCTGGAGCCTGCCTGGAGCCTTCCTGGAGCCTGCCTGGAGCCTACTTGGAGCCTGCCTGGAGCCTACCTGGAGCCTGCCTGGAGCCTGCCTGGAGCCTGCCTGGAGCCTGCCTGGAGCCTACCGGGAGCCTTCCTGGAGCCTACCTGGAACCTGCCTGGAGCCTACCTGGAGCCTACCTGGAGCCTACCTGGAGCCTACCTGGAGCCTGCCTGGTGCCTACCTGGAGCCTGCCTGGAGCCTGCCTGGAGCCTACCTGGAGCCTGCCTGGAGCCTGCCTGGAGCCTGCCTGGAGCCTACCTGGAGCCTGCCTGGAGCCTACCTGGAGCCTGCCTGGAGCCTGCCTGGAGCCTACCTGGAGCCTGCCTGGAGCCTGCCTGGAGCCTGCCTGGAGCCTACCTGGAGCCTGCCTGGAGCCTACCTGGAGCCTGCCTAGAGCCTGCCTGGAGCCTACCTGGAGCCTTCCTGGAGCCTACCTGGAACCTGCCTAGAGCCTGCCTGGAGCCTACCTGGAGCCTGCGTGGAGCCTGCCTGGAGCCTGCCTGGAGCCTACCTGGAGCCTGCATGGAGCCTACCTGGAGCCTGCCTGGAGCCTGCCTGGAGCCTACCTGGAGCCTGGAGCCTACCTGGAGCCTACCTGGAGCCTGCCTGGAGCCTGCCTGGAGCCTACCTGGAGCCTGCCTGGAGCCTGCCTGGAGCCTGCCTGGAGCCTGCCTGGAGCCTGCCTTGAGCCGGCATGAAGCCTGCCTGGAGCCTGCTGGAGCCTACCTGGAGCCTGCATGGAGCCTGCCTGGAGCCTGCCTGGAGCCTGCCTGGAGCCTGCCTGGAGCCTGCCTGGAGCCTACCTGGAGCCTGCCTGGAGCCTGCCTGGAGCATGCATGGAGCATGCCTGCAGACTTCCTGGAGCATTGCCTCGAGCCTGCCTGGAGCCTACCTGGAGCTTGCCTGGAGCATATATGGAGCCTGCCTGGAGCCTTCCTGGAGCCTACCTGGAGCCTACATGGAGCATGCCTGGAGCCTGCCTGTAGCCTTCCTGGAGCCTGCTTGGAGCCTTCCTGGAGCCTGCCTGAAGCCTGCCTGGAGCCTACCTCGAGCCTGCCTGGAGCCTGCCTGGAGCCTGCCTGGAGCCTGCCTGGAGCCTACCTGGAGCCTTCCTGGAGCCTGCCTGAAGCCTTCCTGGAGCCTGCCTGGAGCCTACCTGGAGCCTGCCTGGAGCCTGCCTGGAGCCTACCTGGAGCCTACCTGGAGCCTGCCTGGAGTCTACCTGGAGCCTACCTGGAGCCTTCCTGGAGTCTACCTGGATCCTGCCTGGAGCCTACCTGGAACCTACATGGAGCCTGCCTGGAGCCTACCTGGAGCCTGCCTGGAGCGTACCTGGAGCCTGCCTGGAGTGTACCTGGAGCCTACCTGGAGCTTACCTGGAGCCTGCCTGGAGCCTACCTGGAGCCTTCCTGGAACCTACCTGGAGCCTGCCTGGAGCCTACCTGGAGCCTACCTGGAGCCTTCCTGGAGCCTACCTGGAGCCTGCCTGGGAGCCTCCTGGAGCCTCCTGGAGCCTTCCTGGAGCCTGCCTGGGCCTGCCTAGGGCCTGCCTGGAGCCTGCCTGGGGCCTTCCTCCCAGGGCCTGCCTGGAGCCTTCGTGGAGCCTACCAGGAGCCTGCCTGGAGCCTACCTGGAGCCTGCCTGGAGCCTGCCTGGAGCCTGCCTGGAGCGTACCTGGAGCCTGCTTGGAATCTACCTGGAGCCTGCCTGGAGCCTGCCTGGAGCCTTCATGGAGCCTACCAGGAGCCTACCTGGAGCCTACATGGAGCCTGCCTGGGGCCTACATGGAGCCTGCCTGCAGCCTACCTGGAGCCTACCTGGAGCCTGCCTGGAGTCTGCCTGGAGCCTACCTGGAGCTCACCTGGAGCCTTCCTGGAGCCACCTGTATCCTGCCTGGAGCCTGCCTGGAGCCTGCATGGAGCCTGTCTGGAGCCTACTTGGAGGGCATTCCTGGAGCCTGGGACCTGAGCCTGGAGCCTACCTGGAGCCTACCTGGAGCCTGCCTGGAGTCTACCTGGAGCCTACCTGGAGCCTACCTGGAGCCTTCCTGGAGCCTACCTGGAGCCTGCCTGGAGCCTACCTGGAGCCTACCTGGAGCATGCCTGGAGCCTGCCTGGAGCCTGCCTGGAGCCTGCCTGGAGCCTACCTGGAGTCTACCAGGAGCCTGCCTGTAGCCTACCTGGAGCCTACCTGGAGCCTGCCTGGAGCCTACCTCGGGCCTGCCAGGCCTGCCTGGAGGCTGCAGGAGCCTGCCTGGAGCCACCTGCCTACCTGGAGCCTGCCTAGCCTGCCTGGAGCCTACCTGGAGCCTGCCTGGACCCGACCTGGAGCCTACCTGGAGCCTACCTGGAGCCTGCCTGGAGCCTTCCTGGAGCCTGCCTGGAGCCTTCCTGGAGCCTACCAGGAGCCTACCTGGAGCCTGCCTGGAGCCTACCTGGAGCCTGCATGGAGTATACCTGGAGCCTGCCTGGAGCCTGCCGGGTGGGCCTTCCTGGAGCCTATATGGAACCTTCCTGGAGCCTACCTGGAGCCTACCTGGAGCCTCCCTGGAGCATTCCTGGAGCCTACCTGGGGCCTCTTCCGGAGCCTACCTGGAGCCTGCCTGGATCTACCTGGAGCCTTCCTGGAGCCTGCCTGGAGGGCCTGCCTGGAGCCTACCTGGAGCCTAACTGGAGCCTACCTGGAGCCTGCTTGAAGCCTGCCTAGAGCCTGCCTGGAGCCTACCTGGAGCCTGCCTGGAGCCTACCAGGAGCCTGCCTGGAGCCTGCCAGCCTGCCTGGAGCCTGCCTGGGCCTGCCTGAAACCTACCTGGAGTCTTCCTGGATCCTTCCTGGAGCCTGCCTGGAGCCTGCCTGGAGCCTACCTGGAGCCTTCCTGGAGCCTACCTGGAGCCTTCCAGGAGCCTACCTGGAGCCTGCTTGGAGCCTACCTGGAGCCTGCCTGGAGCCTGCCTGGAGCCTGCCTGGAGCCTACCTGGAGCCTTCCTGGAGCCTACTGGAGCCTGCCTTGAGCCTACCTGGACCCTGCCTTGAGCCCACCTGGAGCCTGCCTGGAGCCTACCTTGAGCCTTCCTGGAGCCTGCCTGGAGCCTACCTGGAGCCTACCTGGAGCCTGCGTGGAGCCTACCTGGAGCCTGCCTGGAGCCTGCCTGGAGCCTGCCTGGAGCCTGCCTGGAGCCAACCTGGAGCCTATCTGGAGCCTGCCTGGAGCCTTCCTGGAGCCTACCTGGAGCCTGCCTGGAGCCTGCCTGGAACCTGCCTGGAGCCTACCTGGAGCCTGCATGGAGCCTACCTGGAGCCTGCCTGGAGCCTGCCTAGAGCCTGCCTGGAGCCTCCTTGGAGCCTGCCTGGAGCCTACCTAGAGCCTGCCTGGAGCCTGCCTGGAGCCTGCATGGAGCATGCCTGGAGCCTTCCTGGAGCCTGCCTCGAGCCTGCCTGGAGCCTACCTGGAGCCTGCCTGGAGCCTACCTATAGCCTGCCTGGAGCCTTCCTGGAGCCTGCCTGGAGCCTTCCTGGAGCCTACCAGGAGCCTACCTGGAGCCTGCCTGGAGCCTGCCTGGAGCCTGCCTGGAGCCTTCCTGGAGCCTGCCTGGAGCCTTCCTGGAGCCTGCCTGGAGCCTGCCTGGAGCCTACCTGGAGCCTGCCTAGAGCCTGCCTGGAGCCTACCTGGAGCCTGCCTGGAGCCTGCCTAGAGCCGGCCTGGAGCCTACCTGGAGCCTGCCTGGAGCCTGCCTGGAGCCTGCCTGGAGCCTGCCTGGAGCCTTCCTGGAGCCTGCCTGGAGCCTGCCTCGAGCCTGCCTCGAGCCTACCTGGAGCCTGCCTGGAGCCTTCCTGGAGCCTGCCTGGAGCCTTCCTGGAGCCTGCCTGGAGCCTTCCTGGAGCCTGCCTGGAGCCTGCCTGGAGCCTACCTGGAGCCTGCCTGGAGCCTGCCTCGAGCCTTCCTGGAGCCTGCCTGGAGCCTTCCTGGAGCCTGCCTGGAGCCTGCCTGGAGCCTGCCTGGAGCCTGCCTGGAGCCTACCTGGAGCCTACCAGGAGCCTGCCTGGAGCCTACCTGGAGCCTACCTGGAGCCTGCCTGGAGCCTGCCTGGAGCCTGCCTGGAGCCTTCCTGGAGCCTGCCTGGAGCCTGCCTGGAGCCTGCCTCGAGCCTACCTGGAGCCTGCCTCGAGCCTACCTGGAGCCTGCCTGAAGCCTTCCTGGAGCCTGCCTGGAGCCATCCTGGAGCCTACCTGGAGCCTATGTGGAGCCTGCCTGGAGCCTGGCTGGAGACTGCCTGGAGCCTTCCTGGAGCCTGCCTGGAGCCTTCCTGGAGCCTACCTGGAGCCTGCCTGGAGCCTGCCTGGAGCCTGCCTGGAGCCTTCCTGGAGCATGCCTGGAGCCTTCCTGGAGCCTACCTGGAGCCTGCCTGGAGCCTACCTGGAGCCTACCTGGAGCCTACCTGGAGCCTGCCTGGAGCCTGCCTGGAGCCTGCCTGGAGCCTACCTGGAGCCTACCTGGAGCCTGCCTGGAGTCTACCTGGAGCCTACCTGGAGCCTACCTGGAGCCTTCCTGCAGCCTACCTGGATCCTGCCTGAAGCGTACCTGGAGCCTACACGGAGCCTGCCTGGAGCCTACCTGGAGCCTTCCTGGAGCCTACCTGGAACCTGCCTGGAGCCTACCTGGAGCCTACCTGGAGCCTGCCTGGAGCCTGCCTGGAGCCTGCCTGGAGCCTGCCTGGAGCCTACCTGGAGCCTACCTGGAGTCTACCAGGAGCCTGCCTGGAGCCTACCTGGAGCCTACCTGGAGCCTGCCTTTAGCCTGCCTGGAGCCTACCTGGAGCCTACCTGGAGCCTACCTGGAGCCTACCAGGAGCCTGCCTGGAGCCTACCTGGAGCCTACCTGGAGCCTGCCTGGAGCCTGCCTGGAGCCTACCTGGAGCCTGCCTGGAGCCTGCCTGGAGCCTTCCTGGAGCCTTTATGGAGCCTTCCTGGAGCCTACCTGGAGCCTACCTGGAGCCTGCATGGAGCATGCCTGGAGCCTTCCTGGAGCCTGCCTCGAGCATGCCTCGAGCCTACCTGGAGCCTGCCTGGAGCCTACCTGGAGCCTGCCTCGAGCCTGCCTTCAGGAGCCTGCCTCCAGGAGCCTCCTGGAGCCTTCCTGGAGCCTCCACCCCGCCTGGAGCCTGCCTGGAGCCTGCCTGGAAGCCTCCTGGAGCCTGCCTTGGAGGGCCTTCCTGGAGCCTGCCTGGAAGCCTGCCTGGAGCCTACCTGAGCCGCCTGGAGCCTGCCTGCCTGGAGCCTGCCTGGAGCCTGCCTGGAGCCTACCTGGAGCCTTCCTGGAGCCTGCCTGGAGCCTGCCTGGAGCCTGCCTGGAGCCTGCCTGGAGCCTGCCTGAGCCTAGCCTGGAGCCTGCCTGGAGTCCTGGAGCCTGGAGCCGCCTGGAGCCTGCCTGGAGCCTGCCTGGAGCCTGCCTGGAGCCTGCCTGGAGCCTGCCTGGAGCCTGGCCTGGAGCCTGATTGGAGCCTGCCTGGAACCTACCTGGAGCCTGCCTGGAGCCTGCCTGGAGCCTGCCATGGAGCATGCCTGAGCCCTTCCTGGAGCCTGCCTCGAGCCTGCTGGAGCCTACCTGGAGCCTGCCGGAGGCCTACCTAGAGCCTTGCCGGGAGCCTTCCTGGAGCCTGCCTGGAGCCTCCTGAGCCTACCGGAGCCTACCTGGAGCCTGCCTGGAGCCTGGAGACTGCCTGGAGGCCTTCCTGGAGCCTGCCTGGAGCCTTCCTGGAGTCTGCCTGAGCCTGCCTGGAGCCTACTTGGAGCCTGCCTGGACCTGCCTGGAGCCACCTGGAGGGCCTGCATGGAGGGTATACCTGGAGCCTGCCTGAGGCCTGCTGGAGCCTACCTGGAGCCTGCCTGGAGCCCGTCTGGAGCCTGCCTGGAGCCTGCCTGGAGCCTGCCTGGAGCCTGCCTGGAGCCTCCGCCTGCCTGGAGCCCACGGAGCCCGCCTGGGACCCTACAGCCCGCCTCCGGAGCCCGCCTGCCAGCCTGCCTGGAGCCCGCCTGGAGCCTGCCTGGAGCCACCTGAGCCTTCCTGGAGCCTACCTGGAACCTGCCTGGAGCCTACCTGGAGCCTACCTGGAGCCTACCTGGAGCCTACCTGGAGCCTACCTGGAGCCCTGCCTGGGGCCTACCTGAGCCTGCCTGGAGCCTGCCTGGAGCCTGCCTGGAGCCTGCCTGAGCCTGCCTGGAGCCGCCTGGAGCCCACCTGGAGCCTGCCTGGAGACCTGAGCCTGCCTGGAGGGCCTGCCTGGAGCCTACCTGGAGCCTGCCTGGAGCCTGCCTGGAGCCTGCCTGGAGCCTACCTGGAGCCTGCCTGGAGCCTACCTGGAGCCTGCCTAGAGCCTGCCTGGAGCCTACCTGGAGCCTGCGTGGAGCCTGCCTGGAGCCTGCCTGGAGCCTACCTGGAGCCTGCATGGAGCCTACCTGGAGCCTGCCTGGAGCCTGCCTGGAGCCTACCTGGAGCCTGCCTGGAGCCTACCTGGAGCCTGCCTGGAGCCTGCCTGGAGCCTGCATGGAGCATGCCTGGAGCCTTCCTGGAGCCTGCCTCGAGCCTGCCTGGAGCCTACCTGGAGCCTGCCCGGAGCCTACCTGGAGCCTGCCTGGAGCCTTCCTGGAGCCTGCCTGGAGCCTTCCTGGAGCCTACCTGGAGCCTACCTGGAGCCTGCCTGGAGCCTGCCTGAAGCCTTCCTGGAACCTGCCTGGAGCCTTCCTGGAGCCTGCCTGGAGCCTGCCTGGAGCCTACCTGGAGCCTGCCTGGAGCCTGCCTGGAGCCTACCTGGAGCCTACCTGGAGCCTACCTGGAGCCTACCTGGAGCCTGCCTGGAGCCTGCCTGGAGCCTGCCTGGAGCCTACCTGGAGCCTGCCTGGAGCCTGCCTGGAGCCTGCCTGGAGCCTACCTGGAGCCTGCATGGAGCCTGCCTGGAGCCTGCCTGGAGCCTGCCTGGAGCCTGCCTGGAGCCTGCCTGGAGCCTGCCTGGAGCCTGCCTGGAGCCTGCCTGGAGCCTGCCTGGAGCCTACCTGGAGCCTGCCTGGAGCCTGCCTGGAGCATGCATGGAGCATGCCTGCAGACTTCCTGGAGCATGCCTCGAGCCTGCCTCGAGCCTACCTGGAGCCTGCCTGGAGCCAATATGGAGCCTGCCTGGAGCCTTCCTGGAGCCTACCTGGAGCCTACATGGAGCCTGCCTGGAGCCTGCCTGAAGCCTTCCTGGAGCCTGCCTGGAGCCTTCCTGGAGCCTGCCTGGAGCCTGCCTGGAGCCTACCTGGAGCCTGCCTGGAGCCTGCCTGGAGCCTGCCTGGAGCCTGCCTGGAGCCTACCTGGAGCCTGCCTGGAGCCTGCCTGGAGCCTGCGTGGAGCCTGCCTGGAGCCTACCTGGAGCCTGCCTGGAGCCTGCCTGGAGCCTGCCTGGAGCCTGCCTGGAGCCTCCTTGGAGCCTGCCTGGATCCTACCTGGAGCCTGCCTGGAGCCTGCCTGGAGCCTGCATGGAGCATGCCTGGAGCCTTCCTGGAGCCTGCCTCGAGCATGCCTCGAGCCTACCTGGAGCCTGCCTGGAGCCTACCTGGAGCCTGCCTGGAGCCTTCCTGGAGCCTGCCTGGAGCCTTCCTGGAGCCTGCCTGGAGCCTGCCTGGAGCCTGCCTGGAGCCTGCCTGGAGCCTACCTGGAGCCTGCCTGGAGCCTGCCTGGAGCCTTCCTGGAGCCTGCCTGGAGCCTGCCTGGAGCCTGCCTCGAGCCTACCTGGAGCCTGCCTCGAGCCTTCCTGGAGCCTGCCTGGAGCCTTCCTGGAGCCTGCCTGGAGCCTGCCTGGAGCCTACCTGGAGCCTGCCTGGAGCCTGCCTGGAGCCTACCTGGAGCCTGCCTGGAGCCTGCCTGGAGCCTGCCTGGAGCCTGCCTGGAGCCTACCTGGAGCCTGCCTGGAGCCTGCCTGGAGCCTGCCTGGAGCCTGCCTGGAGCCTTCCTGGAGCCTGCCTGGAGCCTGCCTGGAGCCTGCCTGGAGCCTGCCTCGAGCCTACCTGGAGCCTACCTCGAGCCTACCTGGAGCCTGCCTGAAGCCTTCCTGGAGCCTGCCTGGAGCCTTCCTGGAGCCTACCTGGAGCCTATGTGGAGCCTGCCTGGAGCCTGCCTGGAGACTGCCTGGAGCCTTCCTGGAGCCTGCCTGGAGCCTTCCTGGAGCCTACCTGGAGCCTGCCTGGAGCCTGCCTGGAGCCTGCCTGGAGCCTTCCTGGAGCCTGCCTGGAGCCTTCATGGAGCCTACCAGGAGCCTACCTGGAGCCTACCTGGAGCCTGCCTGGAGCCTGCCTGGAGCCTACCTGGAGCCTACCTGGAGCCTGCTTGGAATCTACCTGGAGCCTACCTGGAGCCTACCTGGAGCCTTCCTGGAGCCTACCTGGATCCTGCTTGGAGCCTACCTGGAGCCTACATGGAGCCTGCCTGGAGCCTACATGGAGCCTGCCTGCAGCCTACCTGGAGCCTACCTGGAGCCTGCCTGGAGTCTACCTGGAGCCTACCTGGAGCTCACCTGGAGCCTTCCTGGAGCCTACCTGTATCCTGCCTGGAGCCTACCTGGAGCCTACATGGAGCCTGTCTGGAGCCTACTTGGAGCATTCCTGGAGCCTACCTGGAGCCTGCCTGGAGCCTACCTGGAGCCTACCTGGAGCCTGCCTGGAGCCTGCCTGGAGCCTACCTGGAGCCTACCTGGAGCCTTCCTGGAGCCTACCTGGAGCCTGCCTGGAGCCTACCTGGAGCCTACCTGGAGCCTGCCTGGAGCCTGCCTGGAGCCTGCCTGGAGCCTACCTGGAGCCTACCTGGAGTCTACCAGGAGCCTGCCTGTAGCCTACCTGGAGCCTACCTGGAGCCTGCCTGGAGCCTGCCTGGAGCCTACCTGGAGCCTACCTGGAGGCTACCAGGAGCCTGCCTGGAGCCTACCTAGAGCCTACCTGGAGCCTGCCTGGAGCCTGCCTGGAGCCTACCTGGAGCCTGCCTGGAGCCTACCTGGAGCCTACCTGGAGCCTGCCTGGAGCCTGCCTGGAGCCTGCCTGGAGCCTACCTGGAGCCTACCAGGAGCCTGCCTGGAGCCTACCTGGAGCCTACCTGGAGCCTGCCTGGAGCCTGCCTGGAGCCTACCTGGAGCCTACCTGGAGCCTGCCTGGAGCCTTCCTGGAGCCTATATGGAACCTTCCTGGAGCCTACCTGGAGCCTACCTGGAGCCTGCCTGGAGCCTACCTGGGGCCTTCCTGGAGCCTACCTGGAGCCTGCCTGGATCCTACCTGGAGCCTTCCTGGAGCCTACCTGGAGCCTGCCTGGAGCCTACCTGGAGCCTAACTGGAGCCTACCTGGAGCCTGCTTGAAGCCTGCCTAGAGCCTACCTGGAGCCTACCTGGAGCCTGCCTGGAGCCTACCAGGAGCCTACCTGGAGCCTACCTGGAGCCTGCCTGGAGCCTGCCTGGAGCCTGCCTGAAACCTACCTGGAGTCTACCAGGAGCCTACCTGGAGCCTGCTTGAAGCCTGCCTAGAGCCTACCTGGAGCCTACCTGGAGCCTGCCTGGAGCCTACCAGGAGCCTACCTGGAGCCTACCTGGAGCCTGCCTGGAGCCTGCCTGGAGCCTGCCTGAAACCTACCTGGAGTCTACCAGGAGCCTACCTGGAGCCTACCTGGAGCCTGCCTGGAGTCTACCTGGAGCCTACCTGGAGCCTGCCTGGAGCGTACCTGGAGCCTAACTGGGGCCTACCTGGAGCCTGCCTGGAGCCTACCTGGAGCCTGCCTGGAGCCTGCCTGGAGCCTGCCTGGAGCCTACTTGGAGCCTGCCTGGAGCCTGCCTGGAGCCTGCCTGGAGCCTGCCTGGAGCCTACATGGAGCCTGCTTGGAGCGTACCTGGAGCCTGCCTGGAACCTACCTAGAGGGTGTTCCGGGGGTCAACGCCCCCGCGATTCGGTTCATGATGCGGCCTCGCGGTGGATCAGGGCCTAATCAACCAGGCTGTTACTGCTGACCGCACATAGTCAATCGTATGAGTCGCAACCCGCTAACCAGGGGTTAATTTAATGAACTTATTCAGTTCCTCCTGAAGGCAGCCAGGAATCTGTTGAACAGTCTTGTGCCTCTTACACTTTTTCTGCTGTCTCTCAGTGTACCCAAGGAGCCCCTACTTTCAGTGGAGGGGATGTTGCACCATTTGCCATGCCTATTGCCCTCTAGGATTTTACAGGTGCAAGCTATAATGTATCTTTCTCGCCTGCGTTCCAAGGAGTACATGTTAAGGGACTTCAAATGTTCGCAGTATTCCAGCCTAGAGAGAACAAGTGACTGACTTGGCATCCCTTGTTTTGAAAGTTCCATTATCCATCTTATCGTTTTACTCGCGACGGTAATAATATCATTATTGTGGTCCTTGAGAGCGAGAAACTCTGACATTATCACTCCCAGGTCCTTCACCCTAGTTCCTCGCTCTAACGACTGGTTAGAATTAGCTTTACATTCCGTTCTAACTTTCATTTCTTGGGGTCTTCCATGACGGAGAAACTGAAATTTGTCCTCACTGAACATCCTGGTGTTACTCTTGGATCACTTTCTTGTTTATCAGTGACAATATTTCAGCTTCAGTATAAAACAGCTTTACTGAAGGTATATTCTACCATAACTTTAATGATCTTAATAAGTGTGTATATTCTGAGGTATATACGTGTCAGTATTGGCTGTATATACTGAGATGTGAACTTTATTACTTGCAATAAAGTCTAAGTAAGTGGTAGTGTACTTGTAAAGTTCACCTTTAATAACCTATAAGCCGATGTTCAGTAACATTCTCAGTGTGTACAGTGTGTACAGTGTGTACAGTGTGTACAGTGTGTACAGCAAGTATGTACAACAACTGTGTAGATCAAGTGTGTACAACAAGTGAGTACAAGTGTGTACAACAAGTGTGTACAACAAGTGAGTACAACAAGTGAGTACAACAAGTGTGTACAACAAGTGTGTACAACAAGTGTGTACAACAAGTGAGTACAACAAGTGAGTACAACAAGTGTGTACAACAAGTGTGTACAACAAGTGTGTACAACAAGTGTGTACAACAAGTGAGTACAACAAGTGAGTACAACAAGTGAGTACAACAAGTGTGTACAACAAGTGTGTACAACAACTGTGTAGATCAAGTGTGTACAACAAGTGAGTACAAGTGTGTACAACAAGTGTGTACAACAAGTGAGTACAACAAGTGAGTACAACAAGTGAGTACAACAAGTGTGTACAACAAGTGTGTACAACAAGTGAGTACAAGTGTGTACAACAAGTGAGTACAACAAGTGTGTACAACAAGTGTGTACAACAAGTGAGTACAAGTGTGTACAGCAAGTGAGTACAACAAGTGTGTACAACAAGTGTGTACAACAAGTGTGTACAACAAGTGAGTACAACAAGTGAGTACAAGTGTGTACAACAAGTGAGTACAAGTGTGTACAACAAGTGTGTACAAGTGAGTACAAGTGTGTACAACAAGTGTGTACAACAAGTGAGTACAAGTGTGTACGACAAGTGAGTACAAGTGTGTACAACAAGTGTGTACAACAAGTGTGTACAACAAGTGTGTACAACAAGTGAGTACAAGTGTGTACAACAAGTGTGTACAACAAGTGAGAACAAGTGTGTACAACAAGTGAGTACAAGTGTGTACAACAAGTGAGTACAACAAGTGAGTACAAGTGTGTACGACAAGTGTGTACAACAAGTGAGTACAAGTGTGTACGACAAGTGTGTACAACAAGTGAGTACAACAAGTGTGTACAACAAGTGTGTACAACAAGTGAGTACAACAAGTGAGTACAACAAGTGAGTACAAGTGTGTACAACAAGTGTGTACAACAAGTGTGTACAACAAGTGAGTACAACAAGTGTGTACAACAAGTGTGTACAACAAGTGAGTACAACAAGTGAGTACAACAAGTGAGTACAACAAGTGAGTACAACAAGTGAGTACAACAAGTGAGTACAACAAGTGAGTACAAGTGTGTACAACAAGTGAGTAAAAGTGTGTACAACAAGTGAGTACAACAAGTGAGTACAACAAGTGTGTAAAACAAGTGTGTACAACAAGTGAGTACAACAAGTGAGTACAACAAGTGAGTACAAGTGTGTACAACAAGTGTGTACAACAAGTGTGTACAACAAGTGTGTACAACAAGTGAGTACAAGTGTGTACAACAAGTGAGTACAACAAGTGAGTACAAGTGTGTACAACAAGTGTGTACAAGTGTGTACAACAAGTGTGTACAACAAGTGAGTACAAGTGTGTACAACAAGTGAGTACAACAAGTGAGTACAAGTGTGTACAACAAGTGTGTACAAGTGTGTACAACAAGTGTGTACAACAAGTGAGTACAAGTGTGTACAACAAGTGAGTACAACAAGTGAGTACAAGTGTGTACGACAAGTGTGTACAAGTGTGTACAACAAGTGAGTACAACAAGTGAGTACAAGTGTGTACGACAAGTGTGTACAACAAGTGTGTACAAGTGTGTACAACAAGTGAGTACAACAAGTGAGTACAAGTGTGTACAACAAGTGTGTACAAGTGTGTACAACAAGTGTGTACAAGTGTGTACAACAAGTGAGTACAACAAGTGTGTACAACAAGTGTGTACAACAAGTGTGTACAACAAGTGTGTACAACAAGTGTGTACAACAAGTGAGTACAACAAGTGTGTACAACAAGTGTGTACAACAAGTGAGTACAACAAGTGTGTACAACAAGTGTGTACAACAAGTGTGTACAACAAGTGAGTACAACAAGTGTGTACAACAAGTGAGTACAACAAGTGTGTACAACAAGTGAGTACAACAAGTGTGTACAACAAGTGTGTACAACAAGTGTGTTCAACAAGTGTGTACAACAAGTGAGTACAACAAGTGTGTACAACAAGTGAGTACAACAAGTGTGTACAACAAATGTGTACAACAAGTGTGTACAACAAGTGTGTACAACAAGTGTGTACAACAAGTGTGTACAACAAGTGAGTACAACAAGTGTGTACAACAAGTGTGTACAACAAGTGTGTACAACAAGTGAGTACAACAAGTGTGTACAACAAGTGTGTACAACAAGTGTGTACAACAAGTGTGTACAAGTGTGTACGACAAGTGTGTACAACAAGTGAGTACAAGTGTGTACAACAAGTGTGTACAAGTGTGTACAACAAGTGAGTACAACAAGTGTGTACAACAAGTGAGTACAACAAGTGTGTACAACAAGTGAGTACAACAAGTGTGTACAACAAGTGTGTACAACAAGTGTGTTCAACAAGTGTGTACAACAAGTGAGTACAACAAGTGAGTACAACAAGTGAGTACAACAAGTGTGTACAACAAGTGAGTACAACAAGTGAGTACAACAAGTGAGTACAACAAGTGTGTACAACAAGTGTGTACAACAAGTGTGTACAACAAGTGTGTACAACAAGTGAGTACAACAAGTGAGTACAACAAGTGAGTACAACAAGTGTGTACAACAAGTGTGTACAACAAGTGAGTACAACAAGTGAGTACAACAAGTGTGTACAACAAGTGTGTACAACAAGTGTGTACAACAAGTGAGTACAACAAGTGTGTACAACAAGTGAGTACAACAAGTGTGTACAACAAGTGAGTACAACAAGTGTGTACAACAAGTGAGTACAACAAGTGAGTACAACAAGTGTGTACAACAAGTGAGTACAACAAGTGTGTACAACAAGTGAGTACAACAAGTGAGTACAACAAGTGAGTACAACAAGTGTGTACAACAAGTGTGTACAACAAGTGAGTACAACAAGTGAGTACAACAAGTGTGTACAACAAGTGAGTACAACAAGTGAGTACAACAAGTGAGTACAAGTGTGTACAACAAGTGAGTACAACAAGTGTGTACAACAAGTGAGTACAACAAGTGAGTACAACAAGTGTGTTCAACAAGTGAGTACAACAAGTGTGTACAACAAGTGTGTACAACAAGTGTGTTCAACAAGTGTGTACAACAAGTGAGTACAACAAGTGAGTACAACAAGTGAGTACAACAAGTGTGTACAACAAGTGAGTACAACAAGTGAGTACAACAAGTGAGTACAACAAGTGAGTACAACAAGTGTGTACAACAAGTGTGTACAACAAGTGTGTACAACAAGTGAGTACAACAAGTGAGTACAACAAGTGAGTACAACAAGTGTGTACAACAAGTGAGTACAACAAGTGTGTACAACAAGTGAGTACAACAAGTGTGTACAACAAGTGAGTACAACAAGTGAGTACAACAAGTGAGTACAACAAGTGAGTACAACAAGTGAGTACAACAAGTGAGTACAACAAGTGTGTACAACAAGTGTGTACAACAAGTGTGTACAACAAGTGAGTACAACAAGTGAGTACAACAAGTGAGTACAACAAGTGAGTACAACAAGTGTGTACAACAAGTGAGTACAACAAGTGAGTACAACAAGTGAGTACAACAAGTGAGTACAACAAGTGTGTACAACAAGTGAGTACAACAAGTGTGTACAACAAGTGAGTACAACAAGTGAGTACAACAAGTGAGTACAACAAGTGTGTACAACAAGTGAGTACAACAAGTGAGTACAACGAGTACAAGTGAGTACAACAAGTGTGTACAACAAGTGAGTACAACAAGTGAGTACAACAAGTGTGTACAACAAGTGAGTACAACAAGTGAGTACAACAAGTGTGTACAACAAGTGAGTACAACAAGTGAGTACAACAAGTGAGTACAACAAGTGTGTACAACAAGTGAGTACAACAAGTGAGTACAACAAGTGAGTACAACAAGTGAGTACAACAAGTGAGTACAACAAGTGTGTGCAACAAGTGAGTACAACAAGTGAGTACAACAAGTGAGTACAACAAGTGAGTACAACAAGTGAGTACAACAAGTGTGTACAACAAGTGAGTACAACAAGTGAGTACAACAAGTGAGTACAACAAGTGAGTACAACAAGTGTGTACAACAAGTGAGTACAACAAGTGAGTACAACAAGTGAGTACAACAAGTGAGTACAACAAGTGAGTACAACAAGTGTGTACAACAAGTGAGTACAACAAGTGAGTACAACAAGTGTGTAGTGAGCACACCTGGCCCCCTCAGGTGTGTAGTGAGCACATCTGGCTGCCTCAGGTGTGTAGTGCGCACACCTGGCTGCCTCAGGTGTGTAGTGCGCACACCTGGCTGCCTCAGGTGTGTGGTGAGCACACCTGGCCGCCTCAGGTGTGTGGTGAGCACACCTGGCCGTCTCAGGTATGTAGTGCGCACACCAGACCGCCTCAGGTGTGTAGTGCGCACACCAGGCCGCCTCAGGTGTGTAGTAAGCACACCAGGCCGCCTCAGGTGTGTAGTGAGCACACCAGGCCGTTTCAAGTGTGTGGTGAGCACACCAGGCCGCCACAGGTGTGTAGTGATCACACCAGGCCGCCTCAGGTGTGTAGTGAGCACACAAGCCGCCTCAGGTGTGTAGTGAGCAAACCAGGCCGCCTCAGGTGTGTAATGAGCACACCTGGCCGCCTCAGGTGTGTGGTGAGCACACCAGGCCGCCTCAGGTGTGTAGTGAGCATACCTGGCCGCCTCAGGTGTGTAGTGAGCACATCTGGCTGCCTCAGGTGTGTGGTGAGCACACCTGGCCGCCTCAGGTGTGTAGTGAGCATATCTTGGCACCTCAGGTGTGTAGTCAGCACACTTGGCCGCCTCAGGTGTGTGGTGAGCACACCAGGCCGCCTCAGGTGTATAGTGAGCACACCTGGCCGCCTCAGGTGTAGTGAGCACATCTGGCTGCCTCAGGTGTGTGGTGAGCACACCTGGCCGCCTCAGGTGTGTAGTGAGCATATCTTGGCACCTCAGGTGTAGTGAGCACACCTGGCCGCCTCAGGTGTGTAGTGAGCACACCTGGCCGCCTCAGGTGTGTAGTGAGCACATCTGGCTGCCTCAGGTGTATAGTGAGCACACCTGGCCGCCTCAGGTGTGTAGTGAGCATATCTGGCTGCCTCAAGTGTGTGGTGAGCACACCTGGCCGCCTCAGATGTGTAGTGAGCATATCTTGGCACCTCAGGTGTGTAGTGAGCACACCTGGCCGCCTCAGGTGTGTGGTGAGCACACCTGGCCGCCTCAGGTGTGAAGTGAGCATATCTTGGCACCTCAGATGTGTAGTGAGCACACCTGGCCGCCTGAGGTGTGAAGTGAGCATATCTTGGCACCTCAGATGTGTAGTGAGCACACCTGGCCGCCTCAGGTGTGAAGTGAGCATATCTTGGCACCTCAGATGTGTAGTGAGCACACCTGGCCGCCTCAGGTGTGAAGTGAGCATATCTTGGCACCTCAGATGTGTAGTGAGCACACCTGGCTGCCTCAGGTGTGCAGTGCGCACACCTGGCTGCCTCAGGTGTGTAGTGCGCACACCAGGCCGCCTCAGATGTGTGGTGAGCACAACAGGCCGCCTCAGGTGTGTGGTGAGTACACAAGGCAGCCTCAGGTGTGTAGTGCGCACACCAGGCCGCCTCAGATGTGTGGTGAGCACACCTGGCCGCCTCAGATATGTAATGAGCACACCTAGCCGCCTCAGGTGTGTGGTGAGCACAACAGGCCGCCTCAGGTGTGTGGTGAGCACAACAGGCCGCCTCAGGTGTGTAATGAGCACACCTTTCCGCCTCAGGTGTGTGGTGAGCACACAAGGCAGCCTCAGGTGTGTAGTAAGCACACCAGGCCGCCTCAGGTGTGTGGTGAGCACACCTGGCCGCCTCAGATATGTAATGAGCACACCTGGCCGCCTCAGGTGTGTGGTGAGCACAACAGGCCGCCTCAGGTGTGGTGAGCACATCAGGCCGCCTCAGGTGAGTAATGAGCACACCTGGCCGCCTCAGGTGTGTGGTGAGCACACAAGGCAGCCTCAGGTGTGTAGTGCGCACACCAGGCCGCCTCAGGTGTGTGGTGCGCACACCAGGCCGCCTCAGGTGTGTGGTGAGCACAACAGGCCGCCTCAGATGTGTAATGAGCACACCTGGCCGTCTCAGGTGTGTAGTGAGCACACCAGGCCGCCTCAGGTGTGTAGTGAGCACACCAGGCCGCCTCAGGTGTGTGGTGAGCACACCTGGCCGTCTCAGATGTGTAATGAGCACACCTGGCCGCCTCAGGTGTGTGGTGAGCACACCAGGCCGCCTCAGGTGTGTGGTGAGCACACCTGGCCGTCTCAGATGTGTAATGAGCACACCTGGCCGCCTCAGGTGTGTGGTGAGCACACCAGGCCGCCTCAGGTGTGTGGTGAGCACACCTAGCTGCCTCAGGTGTGTAATGAGCACACCTGGCCGCCTCAGGTGTGTAGTGAGCACACCAGCCCGCCTCAGGTGTGTAATGAACACACCTGGCCGCCTCAGGTGTGTGGTGAGCACACCTGGCCGCCTCAGGTGTGTGGTGAGCACACCTGGCCGCCTCAGGTGTGTGGTGAGCACACCTGGCCGCCTCAGGTGTGTAATGCGCACATCAGGCAGCCTCAGGTGTGTAGTGAGCACACCTGGCCGCCTCAGGTGTGTAGTGAGCACAACAGGCCGCCTCAGGTGTGTGGTGAGCACACCTGGCCGCCTCAGGTGTGTGGTGAGCACACCTGGCCGCCTCAGGTGTGTAGTGAGCACACCAGGCCGCCTCAGATGTGTAATGAGCACACCAGGCCGCCTCAGGTGTGTAATGAGCACACCAGGCCGCCTCAGGTGTGTAATGAGCGTACCAGGCCGCCTCAGGTGTGTAATGAGCACACCAGGCCGCCTCAGGTGTGTGGTGAGCACAACAGGCCGCCTCAGGTGTGTGGTGAGCACACCTGGCCGCCTCAGATGTGTAATGAGCGCACCTGGCCGCCTCAGGTGTGTGGTGAGCACACCTGGCCGCCTCAGATGTGTAATGAGCGCACCTGGCCGCCTCAGGTGTGTAGTGAGCGCACCTGGCCGCCTCAGGTGTGTAGTGAGCGCACCTGGCCGCCTCAGGTGTGTGGTGAGCACACCTGGCCGCCTCAGGTGTGTAGTGAGCGCACCTGGCCGCCTCAGGTGTGTAGTGAGCGCACCTGGCCGCCTCAGGTGTGTAGTGAGCGCACCTGGCCGCCTCAGATGTGTAGTGAGAGCACCTGGCCGCCTCAGGTGTGTAGTGAGCACACCTGGCCGCCTCAGGTGTGTAGTGAGCACACCTGGCCGCCTCAGGTGTGTAGTGAGCACACCTGGCCGCCTCAGGTGTGTAGTGAGCGCACCTGGCCGCCTCAGGTGTGTAGTGAGCGCACCTGGCCGCCTCAGGTGTGTAGTGAGCGCACCTGACCGCCTCAGATGTGTAGTGAGCACACCTGGCCGCCTCAGGTGTGTAGTGAGCACAACAGGCCGCCTCAGGTGTGTGGTGAGCACACCTGGCCGCCTCAGGTGTGTAGTGAGCGCACCTGGCCGCCTCAGGTGTGTGGTGAGCACACCTGGCCGCCTCAGGTGTGTAGTGAGCACACCTGGCCGCCTCAGGTGTGTAGTGAGCACACCTGGCCGCCTCAGGTGTGTAGTGAGCGCACCTGGCCGCCTCAGGTGTGTAGTGAGCGCACCTGGCCGCCTCAGGTGTGTAGTGAGCGCACCTGACCGCCTCAGATGTGTAGTGAGCGCACCTGGCCGCCTCAGGTGTGTAGTGAGCACACCTGGCCGCCTCAGGTGTGTAGTGAGCACACCTGGCCGCCTCAGATGTGTAGTGAGCGCACCTGGCCGCCTCAGGTGTGTAGTGAGCGCACCTGGCCGCCTCAGGTGTGTAGTGAGCACACCTGGCCGCCTCAGGTGTGTAGTGAGCACACCTGGCCGCCTCAGATGTGTAGTGAGCGCACCTGGCCGCCTCAGGTGTGTAGTGAGCACACCTGGCCGCCTCAGGTGTGTAGTGAGCACACCTGGCCGCCTCAGGTGTGTAGTGAGCGCACCTGGCCGCCTCAGGTGTGTAGTGAGCACACCTGGCCGCCTCAGGTGTGTAGTGAGCACACCTGGCCGCCTCAGATGTGTAGTGAGCGCACCTGGCCGCCTCAGGTGTGTGGTGAGCACACCTGGCCGCCTCAGGTGTGTAGTGAGCACACCTGGCCGCCTCAGATGTGTAGTGAGCGCACCTGGCCGCCTCAGGTGTGTAGTGAGCACACCTGGCCGCCTCAGGTGTGTAGTGAGCACACCTGGCCGCCTCAGGTGTGTCGTGCTTGCAGAATTTGATGAGAGACGTCAAGTAATGGATTAACACTGGTACTTTCTCCAGTGGTGTTTCTTACTAGTTGAGTACACTGATGGCTTGTTTCTACGTTGCCTGCCCTCACCTTCTGCCCTCCCCTGCCTTCCCCTACCTCCACTGCCTTCTCTTACCTCCCCTGCCCCTTAAAGTGAGGTAGAGTTTCATGAATACTGAGTATACCTGGAGAGTGTTCCGGGGGTCAGCGCCCCCGAGGACCGGTACATCACCAGGCCTCACGTGCGGGTATATATTTCCAGAGCAATTGTAGCTCTGGGGAAGGTTGACATAACTAGGTGAGGTGATCATGTCACCTCGCGTCAACTCACCTCAAATTTTCTCTATCGGAAGTTACTTGACCAGTTACTAAGTCTAGAGAGCAATAGCAAATGGTATAATAGTCAATAATAGTAACTGGTACAACAGTCAACAATAGTGACTGGCACAACAGTCAACAATAGTGACTGGTATAACAGTCAACAATAGTGACTGGTACAACAGTCAACAATAGTGACTAGTATAACAGTCAACAATAGTGACTGGTATAACAGTCAACAATAGTGACTGGCACAACAGTCAACAATAGTGACTGGTATAACAGTCAACAATAGTGACTGGTACAACAGTCAACAATAGTGACTGGTATAACAGTCAACAATAGTGACTAGTATAACAGTCAACAATAGTGACTGGTACAACAGTCAACTATAGTGACTGGTATAACAGTCAACAATAGTGACTGGTACAACAGTCAACAATAGTGACTGGTATAACAGTCAACAATAGTGACTGGTACAACAGTCAACAATAGTGACTGGTATAACAGTCAACAATAGTGACTGGTACAACAGTCAACAATAGTGACTGGTATAACAGTCAACAATAGTGACTAGTATAACAGTCAACAATAGTGACTGGTACAACAGTCAACAATAGTGACTGGTATAACAGTCAACAATAGTGACTGGTACAACAGTCAACAATAGTGACTGGTATAACAGTCAACAATAGTGACTGGTACAACAGTCAACAATAGTGACTGGTATAACAGTCAACAATAGTAACTGGTACAACAGTCAACAATAGTGACAGATATAAGTCAACAATAGTGACTGGTACAACAGTCAACAATAGTGACCGATATAACAGTCAACAATAGTGACTGGTACAACAGTCAACAATAGTGACTGGTATAACAGTCAACAATAGTAACTGGTACAACAGTCAACAATAGTGACAGATATAAGTCAACAATAGTGACTGGTACAACAGTCAACAATAGTGACCGATATAACAGTCAACAATAGTGACTGGTACAACAGTCAACAATAGTGACCGATATAACAGTCAACAATAGTGACCGATATAACAGTCAACAATAGTGACTGGTACAACAGTCAACAATAGTGACTGGTACAACAGTCAACAATAGTGACCGATATAACAGTCAACAATAGTGACTGGTACAACAGTCAACAATAGTGACCGGTATAACAGTCAACAATAATAACTGGTACATGACTCAAGAAATACGTATGTGTACTCACCTAGTTGTACTCACCTAGTTGAGGTTGCGGGGGTCGAGTCCGAGCTCCTGGCCCCGCCTCTTCACTGATCGCTACTAGGTCACTCTCCCTGAACCGTGAGCATTATCATACCTCTGCTTAAAGCTATGTATGGATCCTGCCTCCACTACATCGCTTTCCAAACTATTCCACTTACTGACTACTCTGTGGCTGAAGAAATACTTCCTAACATCCCTGTGATTCATCTGTGTCTTCAATTTCCAACAATGTCCCCTTGTTACTGTGTCCAATCTCTGGAACATCCTGTCTTTGTCAACCTTGTCAATTCCTCTCAGTATTTTGTATGTCGCTATCATGTCCCCCCTATCTCTCCTGTCCTCCAGTGTCGTCGGGTTGATTTCCCTTAACCTCTCCTCGTAGGACATACCTCTTAGCTCTGGGACTAGTCTTGTTGCAAACCTTTGCACTTTCTCTAGTTTCTTCACGTGCTTGGCTAGGTGTGGGTTCCAAACTGGTGCCGCATACTCCAATATGGGCCTAACGTACACGGTGTACAGGGTCCTGAACGATTCCTTATTAAGATGTCGGAATGCTGTTCTGAGGTTTGCCAGGCGCCCATATGCTGCAGCAGTTATTTGGTTGATGTGCGCTTCAGGAGATGTGCCTGGTGTTATACTCACCCCAAGATCTTTTTCCTTGAGTGAGGTTTGTAGTCTCTGACCCCCTAGACTGTACTCCGTCTGCGGCCTTCTTTGCCCTTCCCCAATCTTCATGACTTTGCACTTGGTGGGATTGAACTCCAGGAGCCAATTGCTGGACCAGGTCTGCAGCCTGTCCAGATCCCTTTGTAGTTCTGCCTGGTCTTCGATCGAGTGAATTCTTCTCATCAACTTCACGTCATCTGCAAACAGGGACACCTCAGAGTCTATTCCTTCCGTCATGTCGTTCACAAATACCAGAAACAGCACTGGTCCTAGGACTGACCCCTGTGGGACCCCGCTGGTCACAGGTGCCGACTCTGACACCTCACCACGTACCCTGACTCGCTGCTGTCTTCCTGACAAGTATTCCCTGATCCATTGTAGTTCCTTCCCTGTTATCCCTGCTTGGTCCTCCAGTTTTTGCACCAATCTCTTGTGTGGAACTGTGTCAAACGCCTTCTTGCAGTCCAAGAATATGCAATCCACCCACCCCTCTCTCTCTTGTCTTACTGCTGTCACCATGTCATAGAACTCCAGTAGGTTTGTGACAGGATTTCCCGTCCCTGAAACCATGTCGGCTGCTGTTGATGAGATCATTCCTTTCTAGGTGTTCCACCACTCTTCTTCTGATAATCTTCTCCATGATTTTGCATACTATACATTTCAGTGACACTGGTCTGTAGTTTAATGCTTCATGTCTGTCTCCTTTTTTAAAGATTGGGACTACATTTGCTGTCTTCCATGCCTCAGGCAATCTCCCTGTTTCAATAGATGTATTGAATATTGTTGTTAGGGGTACACATAGCGCCTCTGCTCCCTCTCTCAATACCCATGGGGAGATGTTATCTGGCCCCATTGCCTTTGAGGTATCTAGCTCACTCAGAAGCCTCTTCACTTCTTCCTCGGTTGTGTGCACTGTGTCCAGCACATGGTGGTGTGCCCCACCTCTCCGTCTTTCTGGAGCCCCTTCTGTCTCCTCTGTGAACACTTCTTTGAATCTCTTGTTGAGTTCCTCACATACTTCACGGTCATTTCTTGTTGTCTCTCCTCCTTCCTTCCTTAGCCTGATTACCTGGTCCTTGACTGTTGTTTTCCTCCTGATGTGGCTGTACAACAGTTTCGGGTCAGATTTGGCTTTCGCTATGTCATTTTCATATTGTCTTTGGGCCTCCCTTCTTATCTGTGCATATTCGTTTCTGGCTCTACGACTGCTCTCCTTATTCTCCTGGGTCCTTTGCCTTCTATATTTCTTCCATTCCCTAGCACACTTGGTTTTTGCCTCCCTGCACCTTTTGGTTAACCATGGGCTCATCCTGGCTTTTTCATTATTCCTGTTACCCTTGGGTGCAAACCTCTCCTCAGCCTCCTTGCATTTTGTTGCTACATATTCCATCATCTCATTAACTGGCTTCCCTACCAGTTCTCTGTCCCACTGAACCCCATTCAGGAAGTTCCTCATTCCTGTGTAGTCCCCTTTCTTGTAGTTTGGCTTCATTCGTCCTGGCCTTCCTGCTTCTCCCTCCACTTGTAGCTCTACTGTGTATTCGAAGCTTAAAACCACCTCCCCTCCATGTATCTTGGCCCCCATGCGGGTCCAAGTTCTCCCAATCGATCTCCTTGTGGTTAAAGTCACCCATGATCAGGAGCTTTGCCCTGCATGCATGAGCTCTTCTGGCCACTGTAGCCAGTGTGTCAATCATCGCTCTGTTGCTCTCGTCGTACTCTTGCCTTGGCCTCCTGCTGTTCTGTGGTGGGTTATACATCACTGCTATTACCACCCTGGGACCTCCAGAGTGAAGCGTTCCCGCTATGTAATTACTTTCTTCTCCGCTGTCTCCTCTCTCCAGCTCATCAAAATTCCAGCGATTTTTGACCAGCAATGCCACTCCTCCACCCCCCCTGTTCCCTCTGTCTTTCCTCAGGATTTGGTATCCCGTTGGAAAGATGGCATCTCTTATCATACCTGTAAGCTTGGTTTCTGTGAGAGCTATGATGTCCGGTGATGCCTCTTTGACTCTTTCATGCCACTCCTCCCACTTATTTGTTATTCCATCAGCGTTTGTGTACCATACCTTCAGTTTCCTTTCCAACACTGTGGTTTGGGGGGCCTGTGAGGGTGGGAGACTTGGTAGCATACTGTGGGATTCTATAGCTCGGTGTTGGGTGGAGGCTGTGGGTATGGATTGTAGTGTGTGTTGGGATGGTGTGATAGGTTGTATGATTCTGAGAATAGTTGTGTGTGTGCTTGCCCTTGCTGTTCTGTTCCGCTCTGACTGACCTCTGCTGGTTCCATCCTTGTCTCTTTTCCTAGCTAATTTCGCTTTTGTGTGTGTGTGTGTGTGTGTGTGTGTGTGTGTGTGTGTGTGTGTGTGTGTGTGTGTGTGGGTGTGTGTGTGTGTGTGTGTGTGTGTGTGTGTGTGTGTGTGTGTGTGTGTGTGTGTGTGTGTGTGTGTGTGTGTGTGTGTGTGTGCGTGCGTGCGTGCGTGCGTGTGCGTGTGTGTGTGTGCATGTGTGCGTGTGTGTGTGTGTGTATGCGTGTGTGTGCGTATGTGTGCGAATGTGTGTGCATATGTGTGTGCGTATGTTTGTGTGCGTGTGTGTGTGTGTGTGTGTGTGTGTGTGTGTGTGTGTGTGTGTGTGTGTGTGTGTGTGTACTCACCTATTTGTACTCACCTATTTGTGGTTGCAGGGGTCGATCCATAGCTCCTGGCCCCACCTCTTCACTGATTGCTACTAGGTCCTCTCTCTCCCTGCTCCATGAGCTTTATCATACCTCGCCTTAAAACTATGTATGGTTCCCACATCCACTACTTCACTTTCTAGGCTATTCCACGGCTTGACTACTCTATGATTGAAGAAATACTTCCTAACATCCCTTTGATTCATCTGAGTCTTCAACTTCCAATTGTTACCTCTTGTGTCTGTGTCCTATCTCTGGAACATCCCGTCTTTGTCCACCTCGTCTATTCTGCACAGTATTTTATGTCGTTATCATGTCTCCCCTGGCCCTCCTGGCCTCCAGTGTCGTCAGGCCGATTTCCCTCAACCTTTCTTCATAGGACAATCCCCGTAGCTCTGGGACTAGTCTTGTTGCAAACCTTTGCCCTTTCTCTAATTTCTTGACGTGCTTGACTAGGTGTGGATTCCAAACTGGTGCTGCATACTCCAGTATGGGCCTGACGTAAATGGTATACAGAGTCTTGAACGAATCCTTACTGAGGTATCGGAACGCTATCCGTAGGTTTGCCAGGCGCCCGTATGCTGCAGCAGTTATCTGATTGATGTGCGCCTCAGGAGATATGCTCGGTGTTATACTCACCCCCAGATCAATTTCCTTGAGTGAGGTTTGCAGACTTTAGCCATCTAAACTATATTGTGTCTGCGGTCTTCTTTGCCCTTCCCCAATCCTCATGACTTTGCATTTGGCAGGGTTAAACTCAAGGAGCCAGTTGCTGGACCAGGCTTTTATCCTGTCCAGGTCTCTTTGTAGTCCTGCCTGATCCTCATCCGATTTGATTCTTCTCATTAACTTCACATCATCCGCAAACAAGGACACTTCTGAGTCTATCCCTTCCGTTATGTCATTCACATATACCAAGAAGAGCACAGGTCCTAGGACTGACCCCTGTGGAACCCCGCTTGTCACAGGCACCCACTCTGACACCTTGTCACGTACCATGACTCGATATTGCCTCCCTGTCAGGTATTCTCTGATCCATTGTTCCTGTTATGTGTGCCTGATCCTCTAGCTTTTGCAGTAACCTCTTGTGAGGAACTGTGTCGAAGGCCTTCTTGCAGTCCAAAAAAATGCAGTCGATCCAGCCCTCTCTCTCTTGTCTTACTTCTGTCACCTTGTCATAAAACGCTAGTAGGTTTGTGACACAGGATTTTCCCTCCCTGAAACCATGCTGGTTGTCAATTATACACTTGTTTCTTTCCAGGTGCTCCACCACTCTCCTCCTGATGATCTTCTCCATGACCTTGCATACTATACACGTTAGTGATACAGGTCTGTAGTTTAGTGCCTCATGTCTGTCTCCCTTTTTAAAAATTGGGACTACATTTGCCATCTTCCATACCTCGGGGAGTTGCCCAGTTTCAAATGATGTGTTGAAGATCTTTGTTAATGGTACACACAATATCTCTGCTCCCTCTTTAAGGACCCATGGAGAGATGTTGTCTGGTCCCACCGCCTCTGAGGTGTCAAGTTTGCATAGAAGCTTCTTCACCTCCTCCTTGGTTATATGTACCTCATCCAGCACTTGCTGGTGCACCCCCCTGCTCTGATTTCCTGGAGTCCTGCTGGTTTCCACTGTAAATACTTCTTTAAATCTCGTGTTGAGCTCCTGACATACCTCCCGGTCGTTTCTTGTGAATTCTCCATCACCCTTCCTCAGTCTAATTACCTGGTCCTTGACTGTTGTTTTCCTCATGATGTGGCTGTACAACAGCTTCGGGTCAGTCTTGACTTTCGATGATATGTCATTTTCGTATTGCTGCTGAGCCTCCCTTCTTATCTGTGCATGTTCGTTTCTGGCTCTTTGGCTAATATCATTATTTTACTGAGTTCTCTGTCTTCTATACCTTTTCCATTCTCTAGTACACCTAGTTTTTGCTTCCCTACACCTTTGGGTGAACCAAGGACTCGTTCTGTTCTTCCCATTATTTCTGTTTCCCTTGGGAACAAACCTCTCCTCTGCCTCCTTGCATTTTGTTGCGACATAGTCCATCATTTCTTGTACTGGTTTTCCTGTCAGTTCCCTCTCCCACTGAATGTCTTGAAAGAAGTTCCTCAAGCCTGAGTAGTTCCCCCTTTTGTAGTTTGGTTTTTCCCACCCTATTCCTGCTACTCTCTCCACTTGGAGCTCAACTATGTAGTCGAAGCACAGAACCACATGATCACTAGCTCCCAGGGGCCTTTCATACATGATATCCTCGATGTCAGAACTACTCAAGGTGAATACAAGGTCAAGTCTTGCTGGTTCATCCTCTCCTCTCTCTCTGGTAGTGTCTCTAACATGTTGATGCATGAGATTTTCCAGTACCACATCCATCAACTTGGCTCTCCATGTTTCGGGACCCCCATGGGGCTCCAGGTTTTCCCAGTCTATCTACTTGTGATTGAAATCACCCATAACTAGTAACTTTGCTCCCACGTGTGCTCTCCTGGCCCCCTCGGCTAGTATGTCGACCATTGCTCTGTTGCTCTCATCGTACTCTTCTCTTGGTCTCCTGCAGTTCTGTGGTGGGTTGTACATTACTGCAATTATCACCTTATGTCCCTCAGACTGGATTGTTCCTACTAAGTAGTTCCTTTCGCCCGTGCCGTTCATTCCTTCCATTTTCTCAAACCCCCACTGGTTTTTAATGAGCAGTGCAACTCCTCCTTCCCCTCTCCTCCCTCTGTCTTTCCTGAGGATTTGATATCCGGATGGAAAGATTGAATCTGTTATTATTCTGGTGAGTTTTGTTTCTGTGAGTGCTATTATGTCTGGGGATGTCTCCTTGATTCTTTTGTGCCACTCCTCATACTTATTTGTTATTCCATCTGCATTTGTATACCACACCTTCAACTTCTTTTCTAAGATTGTGGTCTGGGAGGTGTATTAGGGTTGGGGAAGTGTGTGACCTAATAAGGAACTATGGGTGGTTGCTGTGGGGGTGGAGTTTGTAATGCAGTGGGTGGGGGCATTGGATGTGGCATGGGTGTTTTGGTTTAGAGTGTTTGGTTGCACTGGGGTTGACCTGGTTGGGAGGCTTCTATAGGAAGTTGTGAGGGAGGCTGTATTTGATCTTCCTGTGTCTGGGATCTCCTGTCTGTCTTCTCCATCCCCTCTTTTTCCTCCTTTCGCCTTTGAACCATCTCTCTCAGTTTCTGCCTTTCTGCTTGTGTTCTGTCGTGATCGAGATATACCTTCCTGTATGCCGGCATGTCCCTTAATCGTGCTTTCTCCTGCAGGATGCTGTTCTGAGTCGATTCTGCCTTGAAGGTCACTTTCACTGGCCGGGTTCTTTTTTTTACAAACCCCCCTATTCTCCGAAAATTTTCCAGCTGGGTCATGTCGTCTTCTCCTATTGCTTTCATGATGCTTTCAATTGCTTTTTTTCCCCTTGTTTCCTTGCTTCATATGTTTCCCCTTCAACTTCCTGGAGCCCATACACAAAGACTGACCTCACCCTTTCATTCTCCCACTGCATATCCCTTTGTATCCCCTCATTCAATTTGATTTCCTCCATTTCAGCTTTCCTTTCTTCAGTTTCACTAGCTAATGTACTTGGGCTCAGTGGCCTGTCATTTTCCCTTCTCGGCTTTCCCTGGGCTCTGCTGTGGTCTGTTAGGGCCTCCACATATAGCTTAGCTCTTTCATTTACTACAGTCTCTACTGATTGAGCTTCTACATGCAGTTTTCCTCCTTCTTTCCCTACAGTCCCCTTATTTGTGACTGAGGTAGCAGTCTCTGTTGTCAATCCCAAAATGTTCTTTTGTTCTTTAGGCTGTTTCAGATTTTTCAGTTCCTCTTCTAAACTCTGTATCCTGGCTTCTGCTGCTTTGACTTGCGCCTCCCACTTCCTGCTTTCCATGTCTATCCTCTCCCATTCTCATGCTAAGTTCTTCTAGTTTCTTTTCCCATTCCTTTTCCCTTTTTGTGAGCTCTGCTGCCCAATCTTCCTTTGCAGTTTCCTCCCCCTGTCCCTTGGTTTTTCTTGTTGCTCTCTGGCAACCCATTTTTGTTTTATCCTGATTGCCTCAGAGTGGGAAACCTATGTAATTCTGTATGTTAGGTTAATATTGTGTATGTCAGAGTGTTGGGGGGGGGGGGAGGTAGAGGAGGAACTGTGGCTATGTGGGAGAGTAGTGGGGAGGGGGGTGGGAAGGAGGGAGAAGCAAGTGGGTGAGTGGGAGAGGGAGAGGGGAAGGAGGGAGAGGTGGGGAGGGGGAGGGTGAAAGAGGGAGGGGAGGGATCAGGTGAAGGAGTGAGATGTCGGTGGGGGAGGGGGGAGTGTATGTGTGAGTCTGGCAATGTGTGTGTGTGTGTGTGTGTATGTGAGTCTGGCAATGTGTGTGTGTGTGTGAGTCTGGCAATGTGTGTGTGGGTGTGTGTTGTGTGTGCATGTTGTGTGTGTGTATGTGTGTGTGTTGTGTGTGTTGTGTGTGTGTTGTGTGTGTTGTGTGTCTGTGTGTGTGTGTTGTGTGTGTGTGTGTGTTGTGTGTGTGTGTGTGTTGTGTGTGTGTGTGTGTGTGTGTGTGTGTGTGTGTGTGAGTGTGTTTGTGTGTCTGTGTGTCTTGTGCGGTGTAATGACTGGCCGCAACTTCTTGTGACCTGACCACAACCCTCCTGGGACTTGACCCTTGCACCGTCTTGCAATGTTGCCCTTAAAAGTTTGTCCCGCCACCTAGCTTATAGTACTACTCGCCTTGTGTGTGTGTGTGTGTCTGGATTTAAGTATCAATTATTGCTGGTTATTATCCTGTTCCATGTTCACATTGTGAGAGGACTTCCTAGCTTCCTAAGTATTCTTACTGCTAATAACTACTGGAATTAATACTACTCTACTCCTCGCTGGACTCTACCTTCTCACACTTGTCAACGCTATATTCACTATGTCTATGCTATTTCTATTCTAATTCTGGAAATAGCTTGCAGGAGTGAGTGACCAGTATCAAACAGTATGCAAGGCCAGCCAGGGCCGTCAACATGCAAACCACAAATAGGTGAATGAAACTTGCTCTCAGTGGGTGCGGTGACAAGTTGCCAGCTGCTGATGACGAAGTCGTCGTATGTAGGCCTTAAATCCTTATTTTGGAGATCCTTCACCCGTGATGTTTATAACCATATATTCTCATACATCCCGCTTCCTCATGCGATTTCACTGTTCACTGATGATAGTATACACTTCACTTCACTTTATATGTATAATGGCACACAACTTGTCGTGACGTCACTTTTTCAGGCCTACCGCTGCCAATGTGGCAACAGCGCGCCTAAGACCCCCAACGGTTTGTGCTTTGAAATATTTTGATTTCAGCTTTCCTCTCACTTTTTTTAACTAATAACTTTAATTATCACTCTAGTATTGTTCACTGCCGTTCCACTACCACTGATTACCGCTAGCTGTTATTGCACGCCTTACAACGCTAAGGTTCTCGGAGCCTTGTTACCCATGTCTGCACCCCATGGACCCACGCGTGTCCGTGGGGTGTGTGTGTGTACTCACCTATTTGTGGTTGCAGGGGTCGAGTCATAGCTCCTGGCCCTGCCTCTTCACTGATTGCTACTAGGTCCTCTCTCTCCCTGCTCCATGAGCTTTATCATACCTCGCCTTAAAACTATGTATGGTTCCCACCTCCACTACTTCACTTTCTAGGCTATTCCACGGCTTGACTACTCTATGACTGAAGAAATACTTCCTAACATCCCTGTGACTCGTCTGAGTCTTCAGCTTCCAATTGTGACCCCTTGTTTCTGTGTCCCCTCTCTGGAACATCCTGTCTCTGTCCACCTTATCTATTCCATTCAGTTTCTTGTATGTCATTATCATGTCTTCCCTGACCCTTCTGTCCTCCAGTGTTGTCAGTCCGATTTCCCTCAACCTTCCATCGTAGGACATTCCCCTTAGCTCTGGAACTAACCTTGTCACAAACCTTTTCACTTTCTCTAATTTCTTAACGTGCTTGACCCGGTGCGGGCTCCAGACTGGTGCTGCATACTCCAGTATGGGCCTGACGTACACCGTGTACAGTGTCTTGAAAGATTCCTTACTTAGGTATCGGAATACTAATCTCAGGTTTGCCAGGCGCCCATATGCTGCAGCAGTTATCTGGTTGTGTGCTTCCGGAGACGTGTTCGGTGTTATACTCACGCCAAGGTCTCTCTCCTTGAGCGAGGATTGCAGTCGTTGGCCACCTAGCCTATACTCTGTCTGCAGTCTCCTTTGCCCTTCTCCGATCTTCATGACTTTGAATTTGGCGGGGTTGAATTCGAGAAGCCAGTTACTGGACCAGATGTCCAGCCTGTTCAGGTCTCTTTGAAGTCCTGCCTGATCCTCGTCTGCTTTAATTCTCCTCATTAATTTCACATCATCTGCGAACAGTGACACCTCTGAGTCTATCCCTTCCATCATGTCATTCACATATATCAGAAATAGCACTGGTCTTAGGACCGACCCTTGTGGGACCCCGCTCGTCACAGGTGCCCACTGTGATACTTCATCACGCACCATGACTCGTTGTTGCCTCCCTGTCAGGTATTCTCCTATCCATTGAAGTGCCCTTTCCGTTACACGCACCTTATCCTCTAGTTTCTGCACTAATCTCTTGTGAGGAACTGTGTTGAAGGCCTTCTTGCAGTCCAAGAAGATGCAATCAACCCACCCCTCTCTCTCGTCTCTTATTTCTGTTACTTTATCATAAAACTCCAGAAGGTTTGTGACACAGGATTTGCCTTCCATGAAACCGTGCTGGTTGTCATTTATACTTTTGTTCCATTCCAGGTGCTCCACCACTCTCCTGATAATCTTCTCCATGACTTTGCATACTATACACGTCACTGACACTGGTCTGTAGTTTAGTGCCTCTTTTCTGTCTCTTTTTTTAAAAATGGGAACTACATTTGCCGTCTTCCATACCTCAGGTAGTTGCCCAGTTTCAAGGGATGTGTTGAAGATTGTAGTTAATGGGACACACAGCATTTCTGCTCCCTCTCTAAGGACCCACGAGGAGATGTCCGGTCCAATTGCCTTTGAGGTATCAAGGTCACTTATCAGCTTCTTCACCTCCTCCTCAGTTGTGTGTATGTCATCCAGTACTTGTTGGTCTATTCCCTGTTGGTGTCCCCCTCTGTCCTGTCTTCCGAGTCCTTCCTGCCTCCACTGTGAATACTTCCTTAAATCTCTTGAGCTCCTCTCATACCTCTTGATCGTTACTTGTGAGTTCCCCACCTTCTTTTCTCAGCCTGATCACCTGGTCTTTGACTCTTGTCATTCTCCTAATGTGGCTAAACAGCAGTTTCGGGTCATTCTTGACTTTTGATGCTATGTCGTTTTCGTACTGTCGCTGGGCCTTCCTCCTTATCTGTGCATACTCGTTTCTGGCTCTTCGACTGATCTCTTTATTTTCCTGGGTCCTTTGCCTTCTGTATCTCTT
>NW_027195069.1:292500-325000 GCF_038502225.1 Cherax quadricarinatus
TGACACGACACAAGCTTGTCGCTGTGTTGACACGACACAAGCTTGTCGCTGTGTTGACACGACACAAGCTTGTCGCTGTGTTGGCACGACACAAGCTTGTCGCTGTGTTGGCACGACACAAGCTTGTCGCTGTGTTGACACGACACAAGCTTGTCGCTGTGTTGGCACGACACAAGCTTGTCGCTGTGTTGGCACGACACAAGCTTGTCGCTGTGTTGACACGACACAAGCTTGTCTCTGTGTTGACACGACACAAGCTTGTCGCTGTGTTGACACGACACAAGCATGTCTCTGTGTTGACACGACACAAGCTTGTCGCTGTGTTGACACGACACAAGCTTGTCGCTGTGTTGACACGACACAAGCTTGTCACTGTGTTGGCACGACACAAGCTTGTCGCTGTGTTGACACGACACAAGCTTGTCGCTGTGTTGACACGACACAAGCTTGTCGCTGTGTTGACACGACACAAGCTTGTCGCTGTGTTGACACGACACAAGCTTGTCGCTGTGTTGACACGACACAAGCTTGTCGCTGTGTTGACACGACACAAGCTTGTCGCTGTGTTGACACGACACAAGCTTGTCGCTGTGTTGACACGACACAAGCTTGTCGCTGTGTTGACACGACACAAGCATGTCTCTGTGTTGACACGACACAAGCTTGTCGCTGTGTTGACACGACACAAGCATGTCTCTGTGTTGACACGACACAAGCTTGTCTCTGTGTTGACACGACACAAGCTTGTCGCTGTGTTGACACGACACAAGCTTGTCGCTGTGTTGACACGACACAAGCTTGTCGCTGCGTTGACACGACACAAGCATGTCTCTGTGTTGACACGACACAAGCTTGTCTCTGTGTTGACACGACACAAGCATGTCTCTGTGTTGACACGACACAAGCATGTCTCTGTGTTGACACGACACAAGCTTGTCGCTGTGTTGACACGACACAAGCATGTCTCTGTGTTGACACGACACAAGCTTGTCGCTGTGTTGACACGACACAAGCTTGTCGCTGTGTTGACACGACACAAGCTTGTCCCTGTGTTGACACGACACAAGCTTGTCGCTGTGTTGACACGACACAAGCTTGTCGCTGTTTTGACACGACGCAAGCCTGTCGCTGTGTTGACACGACACAGTCATGTCGCTGTGTTGACACGACACAAGCTTGTCGCTGTGTTGACACGACACAAGCTTGTCGCTGTGTTGACACGACACAAGCTTGTCGCTGTTTTGATATGACACAAGCTTGTCGCTGTGTTGACACGACACAATCATGTCGCTGTGTTGACACGACACAAGCTTGTCGCTGTGCTGACACGACACAAGCTTGTCGCTGTGTTGGCACGACACAAGCATGTCGCTGTGTTGACACGACACAAGCATGTCTCTGTGTTGACACGACACAAGCTTGTCGCTGTGTTGACACGACACAATCATGTCGCTGTGTTGACACGACACAAGCTTGTCGCTGTGCTGACACGACACAAGCTTGTCGCTGTGTTGGCACGACACAAGCTTGTCGCTGTGCTGACACGACACAAGCATGTCGCTGTGTTGACACGACACAAGCTTGTCGCTGTGCTGACACGACACAAGCTTGTCGCTGTGTTGGCACGACACAAGCTTGTCGCTGTGCTGACACGACACAAGCATGTCGCTGTGTTGACACGACACAAGCTTGTCGCTGTGTTGACACGACACAAGCTTGTCGCTGTGTTGACACGACACAAGCTTGTCTCTGTGTTGACACGACACAAGCTTGTCGCTGTGTTGACACGACACAAGCTTGTCTCTGTGTTGACACGACACAAGCTTGTCGCTGCGTTGACACGACACAAGCATGTCTCTGTGTTGACACGACATAAGCATGTCGCTGTGTTGACACGATACAAGCTTGTCGCTGTGCTGACACGACACAAGCTTGTCGCTGTGTTGACACGACACAAGCTTGTCGCTGTGTTGACACGACACAAGCTTGTCGCTGTGTTGACACGACACAAGCTTGTCGCTGTGTTGACACGACACAAGCTTGTCTCTGTGTTGACACGACACAAGAATGTCGCTGTGTTGACACGACACAAGCATGTCTCTGTGTTGACACGACACAAGCTTGTCGCTGTGTTGACACGACACAAGCTTGTCGCTGTGTTGACACGACACAAGCTTGTCTCTGTGTTGACACGACACAAGCTTGTCGCTGTGTTGACACGACACAAGCATGTCGCTGTGTTGACACGACACAAGCTTGTCTCTGTGTTGACACGACACAAGCATGTCTCTGTGTTGACACGACACAAGCATGTCTCTGTGTTGACACGACACAAGCATGTCTCTGTGTTGACACGACACAAGCATGTCTCTGTGTTGACACGACACAAGCTTGTCGCTGTGTTGACACGACACAAGCATGTCTCTGTGTTGACACGACACAAGCTTGTCGCTGTGTTGACACGACACAAGCATGTCTCTGTGTTGACACGACACAAGCTTGTCGCTGTGTTGACACGACACAAGCATGTCTCTGTGTTGACACGACACAAGCTTGTCGCTGTGTTGACACGACACAAGCATGTCTCTGTGTTGACACGACACAAGCATGTCTCTGTGTTGACACGACACAAGCATGTCTCTGTGTTGACACGACACAAGCATGTCTCTGTGTTGACACGACACAAGCTTGTCTCTGTGTTGACACGACACAAGCTTGTCGCTGTGTTGACACGACACAAGCATGTCTCTGTGTTGACACGACACAAGCTTGTCGCTGTGTTGACACGACACAAGCATGTCTCTGTGTTGACACGACACAAGCTTGTCGCTGTGTTGACACGACACAAGCATGTCTCTGTGTTGACATGACACAAGCTTGTCGCTGTGTTGACACGACACAAGCTTGTCGCTGTGTTGACACGACACAATCTTGTCGCTGTGTTGACACGACACAATCTTGTCGTGTACTGACGACCGATACAGGTTTGATGTGATAGTCAAGAAACGCACAAGTTGAAGAATAAGACACTTGTGTTACATTTGTAAATCTTTATTGAGGAAACGTTTGGCTAGTCAGTGGCTTCTTCAGTCCAATACAGACAAAAATGGTAAAAGATGAAGAGAACTTCGAGGTAATTAGTCCCTCAGCCTGGAGTCGATATGTTCGGTCCATTAATCTTGATGGACTGATTACGTAGACTTCAGGCTAAGGGACTGAATACCTCGAACTAGTTCTGATCTTCACCTTTCTTCTTTGTATGGACTGATGAAGGCACTGTGTGGCGAAGCGTTTCCACAATAAATATACCCAAGTGTTGCACATGTGTCTAATTTGCTAATCAGTCGTCATATATATCAGGGGAAACAAAGTCGATCATCACGTGGTACAGCAAGACAGCTCTGGCCGCCACTAATTTACTGGTCAACAACCAAAATGCTACCGAGACCAGAGTAACAATTTCCAACTAATTTTAGGTCACTGATAATGAATATCATGGTTAAAATTGTTTGTTAGTTCTACTTTTCAATATAGACTTACTTGTCACAACAGGTTCCAACAGGCTTGTGACAGTGTGTTTCTTACCACACTCACAGTCTGACTGACCTTCATTATTGTTCCAGCAGTCATAGATGGTGGTTGTGATGTCCAAGCTTATATTACGAGGTGAAAGGCAGGTGATTTTCTTAGCCAGACACTTTGTAAACTTATAATAAATATTCACTGAGCAAACTATTGATATAAATTTTATTTTCCTACTGACTGATATAAATACTTCAGCTTAGCTGTCATGCTCAGTATTATAATGATAAATACTTCAGCTTAGCTGTCATGCTCAGTATTATAATGATAAATACTTCAGCTTAGCTGTCATGCTCAGTATTATAATGATAAATACTTCAGCTTAGCTGTCATGCTCAGTATTATAATGATAAATACTTCAGCTTAGCTGTCATGCTCAGTATTATAATGATAAATACTTCAGCTTAGCTGTCATGCTCAGTATTATAATGATAAATACTTCAGCTTAGCTGTCATGCTCAGTATTATAATGATAAATTAATGAATATATTTTCTGTTTATCTTTAATTGTTTGTTGTTTTCTTTCAAACGACTCGTACTTGTGTGAATAGTGCAGACACTTCCGCTATATTTGTGGTGAGGTGACCATTGTATCACAGAAGCCCCGTATAACTGCTATGGTTAGAAAGGCATATCACCTATATTTTGGATGCAAGATTGGTGACCAGGATAAGAACTGGGCTCCACACATATGCTGCAACAATTGTGCCTCTAACCTTCGCCAGTGGTTGAACAGGAAGAGGAAAGGAATGCCTTGTGCTGTGCCAATGGCATGTAGGGAGCCAATAGAACATACCAACAGTTGTTATTGTTGCATGGTACCTCCAGTATAAAAGGGCTTGTCAGAGAAGAAAAGGGGTCCATTGAATATCCAAACATTCCATCAGCTATTCGCCCAGTTCCACGTGGAGGTCTACCTGTTCCTGATGCACCAACTTCGGTATCCTTCGAGTCAGATGAAGAAAGTGTTGAGGATGAAGAAGAGAAGGATGACAGTGTTGGATTGCACAGTGACGGAAACTTTGATGAAGCACACTCCTCTAGGCCACATCTCATAACAAAAGAGGAACTCCATGACCTTGTCAGGGATCTGCAACTACCCAAAAATAAGACAGAGCTGCTAGGATCTCGTCTTCAATAGTGGAATCTCGTAGCTGCTGGTGTGAAGATTTCCAAGCTTACAAGTACATGGGATGTAACATGTCAATTAAAATCCACTTAATGGACTCACATTTAGACTTTTTTCCAGCGAACTGTGGAGCAGTTAGTGGTACCAGGGTAAATGAGGCACAAGAATGCTTGCAGACTATTGCTGGACACTGGCAAGAGATGGTTCTTCAGCCCACAATAAGGGTCAAGCAAAAAAGGCAGAGAGTAGGTACGGATTAGAGTTTAAAACATACTGACACATATTGTACGTTATAATAAAATAATCAAAAACTACATGTCTTATATCTTTAAACCTATAACCAATAAGCATTTTTCAAGGTGATATTTAGATTCAGGACATGAAAATACATAAGAATTAACTAATCTCATTTAAGAAGAATACAACTTCAAGTGTTGACCAGTGATATACTCAAGCACACGTCAGGCCAGCTAACTTACACTCCACCTCTTCCAAATCTAAACCACGTGAACCTTTCCCTATGAAAGAGCTAGGTAAGGTTCGTCAGGAAGCAGGACAAGCGTTTCCTGATGACCCGCAGCTGGAGCTTTTGGTCATCTGACCGGTCCACCCCTTTAAAAATTATAGTCATGTTGGTAAGTCAACAGCCCTTTCGTGGGCCTTATAGGCCCACGAAAGGGCTGTTGACTTACCAGGTTGAATCTTCTGGGCGAGCTGTCTAGAAGGACTCCTCTCTTGCTTGCACTCACAATATAAGCAGACGCAATTACCTGTGCAATACAGATTTGCTCAACTCCTAACATGGACCGGGCGTTGGGGGGGGGGAGCTGACCCCCCCGTAACACCCTCCAGGTACTGAGGTACAGTGACAGCTCACCTGTTGTGGAGTCCGACTGTGTTATTTCCTGTCATAATTACCTACCTGATGTCGTAATGATGTTGGAACAATTATCGACAATATGTTCAGTAGGACACAGGTGCGATTGTGATATTTTACTGTGGCAACGTTTCGCTCTCTGCTTGATAAACCTCCTGGTGAGCGAGACGTTGCCACAATAAAATGATGCATTACTTGCACTTGTGTCCTTTTACTAACTTGATGTCTGTGCCACCCGAGTGCCATCACTATGCCACCGGAGTGCCATCATTGTGCCACCCGAGTGCCATTACTGTGCCACCCGAGTGCCATCACTGTGCCACCCGAGTGCCATCATTGTGCCACCCGAGTGCCATCATTGTGCCACCCGAGTGCCATCATTGTGCCACCCGAGTACCATCACTGTGCCACCCGAGTGCCATCATTGTGCCACCCGAGTGCCATCACTGTGCCATCATTGTGCCACCCGAGTGCTATCACTGTGCCACCCGAGTACTATCACTGTGCCACCCGAATGCCATCATTGTGCCTCCCGAGTGCCATCATTGTGCCACCCGAGTACCATCATTGTGCCACCCGAGTACCATCACTGTGCCACCCGAGTACAATCACTGTGCCACCCGAGTACCATCACTGTGCCACCCGAGTGCCATCATTGTGCCACCCGAGTGCCATCATTGTGCCACCCGAGTACCATCACTGTGCCACCCGAGTGCCATCACTGTGCCACCCGAGTACCATCACCGTGCCACCCGAGTACCATCACTTTGCCACCCGAGTGCCATCATTGTGCCTCCCGAGTGTCATCACTGTGCCACCCGAATGCCATCACTGTGCCGCCGGAGTACCATCACTCTGCCACCGGAGTACCATCACTCTGCCACCGGAGTACCATCACTCTGCCACCCGAATGCCATCACTGTGCCACCCGAGTGCCATCACTGTGCCATCGGAGTGCCATCAATGTGCCACCGGAGTACCATCACTCTGCCACCGGAGTACCATCACTCTGCCACCCGAATGCCATCACTGTGCCACCCGAGTGTCATCACTGTGCCACCCGAGTGCCATCACTGTGCCACCATCACAAAGTTGAAAATGGTATAAATTACCGGCACGGCGAAGATTAAGACACATCTAAAACAGTTGGGAAACGTAACTGAGAAAACGCTTGCCTACACAGTGCTTTCATCAGTCCTCTACAGAAGGAATTTGACGTAATCAGTTGGAGGGACTGATTACCTCTTCACCATTCTCCTTTGAATAGAACTGATGAAGCCACTGTGTGGCGAAACGTTTCCTCAGTTAAGATACCCAAGTGTTGCACAAGTGTCTTACTGTTCAACCAATACTCGCATGAAGTCCAGTCAGTCATCATGAAGATCAACGAAGTCCAAAGAGTCATCAGTAGGGCCAAGGAAGTCCAAGGAGTAATCATAAGGATCAAGAAAGTCCAATCACCACAGGTGTACACTAAGGTCAAGGCGATGTTTGGAGAGAGAGAGAGAGAGAGAGAGAGAGAGAGAGAGAGAGAGAGAGAGAGAGAGAGAGAGAGAGAGAGAGAGAGAGAGAGAGAGAGAGAGAGAGAGAGACAGACAGACAGACAGACAGACAGACAGACAAAGACAGACATACAGAGACAGAGAAACACCCAACAACATAACACACATACGTCACACATTCAACCCGCCACATTTCGCCCCCCCGTCTCCCCCCCCACAACTACTCAGCACCAAAGACAAAACAAATCTTCACGCCAAAATACGCACTCGTATTTTGGCGGGAAAAATAGAGGGGCGGCGGGCATAAAAAGGATAATAATGATGTGAGTTGTAAACAGTTTATCAAAGAAGAATGTGGCCTCTGCTGTGATGGATAATATTCAACCTTCACGACACACACACCAGCTTAAACACACGTAATGTAGAGTTGATGTAAATGTTTATTGGGTCGGGGAGTTATTGCATTGATGTAATGCTGTTCTCTGTGTTGCCTGCTGTTATTGTTGGGTGTGTTGCCTGCTGTTATTGTTCTCTGTGTTGCCTGATGTTATTGTTGGGTGTGTTGCCTGCTGTTATTGTTGGGTGTGTTGCCTGCTGTTATTGTTGGGTGTGTTATCTGCTGTTATTGTTGGGTGTGTTATCTGCTGTTATTGTTGGGTGTGTTGCCTGCTGTTATTGTTGGGTGTGTTATCTGCTGTTATTGTTGGGTGTGTTATCTGCTGTTATTGTTGGGTGTGTTCCCTGCTGTTATTGTTGGGTGTGTTATCTGCTGTTATTGTTGGGTGTGTTGCCTGCTGTTATTGTTCTCTGTGTTGCCTAATGTTATTGTTGGGTGTGTTGCCTGCTGTTATTGTTGGGTGTGTTGCCTGCTGTTATTGTTGGGTGTGTTATCTGCTGTTATTGTTGGGTGTGTTATCTGCTGTTATTGTTGGGTGTGTTGCCTGCTGTTATTGTTGGGTGTGTTATCTGCTGTTATTGTTGGGTGTGTTATCTGCTGTTATTGTTGGGTGTGTTATCTGCTGTTATTGTTGGGTGTGTTGCCTGCTGTTATTGTTGGGTGTATTATCTGCTGTTATTGTTGGGTGTGTTGCCTGCTGTTATTGTTGGGTGTGTTATCTGCTGTTATTGTTCTCTGTGTTGCCTGATGTTATTGTTGGGTGTGTTATCTGCTGTTATTGTTGGGTGTGTTATCTGCTGTTATTGTTGGGTGTGTTATCTGCTGTTAGTGTTGGGTGTGTTGCCTGCTGTTATTGTTGGGTGTATTATCTGCTGTTATTGTTGGGTGTGTTGCCTGCTGTTATTGCTGGGTGTGTTATCTGCTGTTATTGTTGGGTGTGTTATCTGCTGTTATTGTTGGGTGTGTTATCTGCTGTTATTGTTGGGTGTATTATCTGCTGTTATTGTTGGGTGTGTTGCCTGCTGTTATTGCTGGGTGTGTTATCTGCTGTTATTGTTGGGTGTGTTATCTGCTGTTATTGTTGGGTGTGTTATCTGCTGTTATTGTTGGGTGTGTTATCTGCTGTTATTGTTGGGTGTGTTGCCTGATGTTATTGTTGGGTGTGTTATCTGCTGTTATTGTTGGGTGTGTTGCCTGCTGTTATTGCTGGGTGTGTTACCTGCTGTTATTGTTCTCTGTGTTGCCTGATGTTATTGTTGGGTGTGTTATCTGCTGTTATTGCTGGGTGTGTTGCCTGATGTTATTGTTGGGTGTGTTATCTGCTGTTATTGTTGGGTGTGTTATCTGCTGTTATTGTCGGGTGTGTTGCCTGCTGTTATTGTTCTCTGTGTTGCCTGATGTTATTGTTGGGTGTGTTATCTGCTGTTATTGTTGGGTGTGTTATCTGCTGTTATTGTTGGGTATGTTATCTGCTGTTATTGTTGGGTGTGTTATCTGCTGTTATTGTTGGGTGTGTTATCTGCTGTTATTGCTGGGTGTGTTGCCTGCTGTTATTGTTGGGTGTGTTACCTGCTGTTATTGTTGGGTGTGTTGCCTGCTGTTATTGCTGGGTGTGTTATCTGCTGTTATTGTTGGGTGTGTTGCCTGCTGTTGTTGTTGGGTGTGTTATCTGCTGTTATTGTTGGGTGTGTTGCCTGCTGTTATTGTTGGGTGTGTTATCTGCTGTTATTGTTGGGTGTGTTATCTGCTGTTGTTGTTGGGTGTGTTGCCTGCTGTTATTGTTGGGTGTGTTGCCTGCTGTTATTGTTGGGTGTGTTATCTGCTGTTATTGTTGGGTGTGTTATCTGCTGTTATTGTTGGGTGTGTTGCCTGCTGTTATTGTTGGGTGTGTTGCCTGCTGTTATTGTTGGGTGTGTTGCCTGCTGTTATTGTTGGGTGTGTTGCCTGCTGTTATTGTTCTCTGTGTTGCCTGATGTTATTGTTGGATGTGTTATCTGCTGTTATTGTTGGGTGTGTTATCTGCTGTTATTGTTGGGAGTGTTGCCTGCTGTTATTGTTCTCTGTGTTGCCTGATGTTATTGTTGGGTGTGTTGCCTGTTGTTATTGTTGGGTGTGTTGCCTGCTGTTATTGTTGGGTGTGTTGCCTGCTGTTATTGTTCTCTGTGTTGCCTGATGTTATTGTTGGGTGTGTTATCTGCTGTTATTGTTGGGTGTGTTGCCTGCTGTTATTGTTGGGTGTGTTATCTGCTGTTATTGTTGAGTGTGTTGCCTGCTGTTATTGCTGGGTGTGTTATCTGCTGTTATTGCTGGGTGTGTTGCCTGCTGTTATTGCTGGGTGTGTTGCATGCTGTTATTGTTGGGTGTGTTACCTGCTGTTATTGTTGGGTGTGTTGCCTGCTGTTATTGCTGGGTGTGTTATCTGCTGTTATTGTTGGGTGTGTTGCCTGCTGTTATTGCTGGGTGTGTTATCTGCTGTTATTGTTGGGTGTGTTATCTGCTGTTATTGTTGGGTGTGTTACCTGCTGTTATTGTTGGGTGTGTTGCCTGCCGTTATTGTTGGGTGTGTTATCTGCTGTTATTGTTGGGTGAGTTATCTGCTGTTATTGTTGGGTGTGTTGCCTGCTGTTATTGTTGGGTGTGTTATCTGCTGTTATTGTTGGGTGTGTTATCTGCTGTTATTGTTGGGTGTGTTGCCTGCTGTTATTGTTGGGTGTGTTGCCTGCTGTTATTGCTGGGTGTGTTACCTGCTGTTATTGTTGGGTGTGTTATCTGCTCTTATTGTTAGGTGTGTTACCTGCTGTTATTGTTGGGTGTGTTGCCTGCTGTTATTGCTGGGTGTGTTATCTGCTGTTATTGTTGGGTGTGTTGCCTGCTGTTATTGCTGGGTGTGTTATCTGCTGTTATTGTTGGGTGTGTTATCTGCTGTTATTGTTGGGTGTGTTATCTGCTGTTATTGTTGGGTGTGTTACCTGCTGTTATTGTTGGGTGTGTTGCCTGCTTTTATTGTTGGGTGTGTTATCTGCTGTTATTGTTGGGTGTGTTATCTGCTGTTATTGTTGGGTGTGTTATCTGCTGTTATTGTTGGGTGTGTTATCTGCTGTTATTGTTGGGTGTGTTATCTGCTGTTATTGTTGGGTGTGTTGCCTGCTGTTATTGTTGGGTGTGTTGCCTGCTGTTATTGCAGGGTGTGTTATCTGCTGTTATTGTTGGGTGTGTTATCTGCTGTTATTGTTGGGTGTGTTGCCTGCTGTTATTGTTGGGTGTGTTGCCTGCTGTTATTGCTGGGTGTGTTGCCTGCTGTTATTGTTGGGTGTGTTGCCTGCTGTTATTGTTGGGTGTGTTGCCTGCTGTTATTGCTGGGTGTGTTGCCTGCTGTTATTGTTGGGTGTGTTGCCTGCTGTTATTGTTGGGTGTGTTGCCTGCTGTTATTGTTGGGTGTTTTATCTGCTTTTATTGCTGCGTGTGTTCCTTGCTGTTATTGTTGGATGTGTTGCTTTCTGTTATTGTTGGGTGTGTTGCCTGCTGTTATTGTTGGGTGTGTTGCCTGCTGTTATTGTTGGGTGTGTTGCCTGCTGTTATTGTTGGGTGTGTTGCCTGCTGTTACTGTTGAGTGTGTTGCCTGCTGTTATTGCTGGGTGTGTTATCTGCTGTTATTGCTGGGTGTGTTGCCTGCTGTTATTGCTGGGTGTGTTGCATGCTGTTATTGTTGGGTGTGTTACCTGCTGTTATTGTTGGGTGTGTTGCCTGCTGTTATTGCTGGGTGTGTTATCTGCTGTTATTGTTGGGTGTGTTGCCTGCTGTTATTGCTGGGTGTGTTATCTGTTGTTATTGTTGGGTGTGTTATCTGCTGTTATTGTTGGGTGTGTTACCTGCTGTTATTGTTGGGTGTGTTGCCTGCTGTTATTGCTGGGTGTGTTACCTGCTGTTATTGTTGGGTGTGTTATCTGCTCTTATTGTTAGGTGTGTTACCTGCTGCTATTGTTGGGTGTGTTGCCTGCTGTTATTGCTGGGTGTGTTATCTGCTGTTATTGTTGGGTGTGTTGCCTGCTGTTATTGCTGGGAGTGTTATCTGCTGCTATTGTTGGGTGTGTTGCCTGCTGTTATTGCTGGGTGTGTTATCTGCTGTTATTGTTGGGTGTGTTATCTGCTGTTATTGTTGGGTGTGTTATCTGCTGTTATTGTTGGGTGTGTTACCTGCTGTTATTGTTGGGTGTGTTGCCTGCTTTTATTGTTGGGTGTGTTATCTGCTGTTATTGTTGGGTGTGTTATCTGCTGTTATTGTTGGGTGTGTTATCTGCTGTTATTGTTGGGTGTGTTATCTGCTGTTATTGTTGGGTGTGTTATCTGCTGTTATTGTTGGGTGTGTTGCCTGCTGTTATTGTTGGGTGTGTTGCCTGCTGTTATTGCAGGGTGTGTTATCTGCTGTTATTGTTGGGTGTGTTATCTGCTGTTATTGTTGGGTGTGTTGCCTGCTGTTATTGTTGGGTGTTTTATCTGCTTTTATTGCTGGGTGTGTTGCCTGCTGTTATTGTTGGGTGTGTTGCCTGCTGTTATTGTTGGGTGTGTTGCCTGCTGTTATTGCAGGGTGTGTTATCTGCTGTTATTGTTGGGTGTGTTATCTGCTGTTATTGTTGGGTGTGTTGCCTGCTGTTATTGTTGGGTGTTTTATCTGCTTTTATTGCTGGGTGTGTTGCCTGCTGTTATTGTTGGGTGTGTTGCCTGCTGTTATTGTTGGGTGTGTTGCCTGCTGTTATTGCTGGGTGTGTTATCTGCTGTTATTGTTGGGTGTGTTATCTGCTGTTATTGTTGGGTGTGTTATCTGCTGTTATTGTTGGGTGTGTTGCCTGCTGTTATTGTTGGGTGTGTTGCCTGCTGTTATTGTTGGGTGTGTTGCCTGCTGTTATTGCAGGGTGTTTTATCTGCTTTTATTGCTGGGTGTGTTGCCTGCTGTTATTGTTGGGTGTGTTGCCTGCTGTTATTGCTGGGTGTGTTGCCTGCTGTTATTGTTGGGTGTTTTATCTGCTTTTATTGCTGCGTGTGTTCCTTGCTGTTATTGTTGGATGTGTTGCTTTCTATTATTGTTGGGTGTGTTGCCTGCTGTTATTGTTGGGTGTGTTGCCTGCTGTTATTGCTGGGTGTGTTGCCTGCTGTTATTGTTGGGTGTGTTGCCTGCTGTTATTGTTGGGTGTGTTGCCTGCTGTTATTGCCGAGTGTGTTCCCTGCTGTTATTGCTGCGTGTGTTCCTTGCTGTTATTGTTGGATGTGTTACCTTCTGTTATTCTTGGGTGTGTTGCCTGCTGGTATTGTTGGGTATGTTTCCTGCTGTTATTGCTGCGTGTGTTCCTTGCTGTTATTGTTGGATGTGTTGCCTGCTGGTATTGTTGGGTATGTTGCCTGCGGTTATTGCTGGGTGTGTTGAATGCTGTTATTGTTGGGTGTGTTGCCTGCAGTTATTGCTGGGTGTGTTGCCTGCTGTTATTGTTGGGCGTGTTGCCTGCTGTTATTGCTGGGTGTATTGCCTGCTGTTATTGCTGGGTGTGTTGAATGCTGTTATTGTTGGGTGTGTTGCCTGCTGTATTGTTGGGTTTGTTGCCTGCTGTTATGCTGGAGGTGTTGCCTGCTATTATCACTGGGTGTGTAGAATGCTGTTAAGTTGGGTGTGTTGCCTGCTGTTATGCTGGGTGTGTTGCTTGCTCTGATGACCCACTACATACCACAGTGATGGCAAGGAACGGCAGCTAGACAGACTTCATTAAGAGCCAGCAAACTAAGGGATGAAGATAGAGAAGACCGGGTGCAGAATACATACTGGCAATTCAAAAGAGTACACGCAACGGACAAGGGAACGACACAGGGATGAATATAACGTACCAGTCGAATATCCACGTACGTCAGGACTGTCACCAACGTGGAGCCTTCACCTGTACATGTCCAGGTGCAGGCTCCATAGGAACTGGTGGAGGACCATGTTAGTACATGTTCACGACGTGTAGTGTGGAGTGTAACACACAAGTGTGGGAGTGTAACACACTAGTGCGAGAGTGTAACACACTAGTGTGAGAGTGTAACACACTAGTGTGGGAGTGTAACACACTAGTGCGAGAGTGTAACACACTAGTGTGGGAGTGTAACACACTAGTGTGAGAGTGTAACACACTAGTGTGGGAGTTTAACACACTAGTGCGAGAGTGTAACACACTAGTGTGAGAGTGTAACACACTAGCGTGGAGTGTAACACACTAGTGTGGGAGTGTAACACACTAGTCTGGGAATGTAACACACTAGTGTGAGAGTGTAACACACTAGTATGAGAGTCTAACACACTAGTGTGGGAGTGTAACATACTAATGTGAGAGTGTAACACACTAGTGTGAGAGTGTAACACTAGTGTGGGAGTGTAACACACTAGTGTGAGAGTATAACACACTAGTGTGGGAGTGTAACACACTAGTGTGGGAGTGTAACACACTAGTGTGAAAGTGTAACACACTAGTATGAGAGTGTAACACACTAGTATGAGAGTCTAACACACTAGTGTGGGAGTGTAGCATACTAGTGTGAGAGTGTAACACACTAGTGTGAGAGTGTAACACACTAGTGTGGGAGTGTAACACACTAGTATGAGAGTGTAACACACTAGTGTGAGAGTGCAACACACTAGTGTGGGAGTGCAACACACTAGTGTGGGAGTGTAACACACTAGTGTGGGAGTGTAACACACTAGTGTGGGAGTGTAACACATTAGCGTGTGAGCATAAAACACTAGTGTGTGAGTGAGACACACCAGTGTGTGAGTGAGACACACCAGTGTGTGAGTGAGACACACCAGTGTGTGAGTGAGACACACCAGTGTGTGAGTGAGACACACCAGTGTGTGAGTGTAGCACACTAGGGTGAGAGTGTAACGCACTAGTGAGTGTAACACACTAGTGTGTGAGTGTAACACACTAGGGTGTGAGTGTAAAACACTAGTGTGTGAGTATAACACACTAGTGTGTGAGTGCAACACACTAGTGTGTGAGTAACACACTAGTGTGTGACTGTAACACACTAGTGTGAAAGTGTAACACACTAGTGTGTGACTGTAACACATCAGTGTGAGTGTAACACATTAGTGTGTCAGTGTAACACATCAGTGTGAGAGTGTAACACATCAGTGTGAGGGTGTAACACAGTAGTGTGAGAGTGTAACACATAAGTGTGAGAGTGTAACACACTAGTGTGTCAGTGTAACACATCAGTGTGAGAGTGTAAAACACTAGTGTGCCAGTGTAACACATCAGTGTGAGAGTGTAACACATCAGTGTGAGAGTGTAACACATCAGTGTGAGAGTGTAACACACTAGTGTGCCAGTGTAACACATCAGTGTGAGAGTGTAACACAGTAGTGTGAGAGTGTAACACATCAGTGTGAGAGCGTAACACACTAGTGTGTCAGTGTAACACATCAGTGTGAGGGTGTAACACAGTAGTGTGAGAGTGTAACACATCAGTGTGAGAGTGTAACACACTAGTGTGTCAGTGTAACACATCAGTGTGAGAGTGTAACACATCAGTGTGAGAGTGTAACACACTAGTGTGTCAGTGCAACACATCAGTGTGAGAGTGTAACACATCAGTGTGAGAGTGTAACACACTAGTGTGTCAGTGTAACACATCAGTGTGAGAGTGTAACACATCAGTGTGAGAGTGTAACACACTAGTGTGTCAGTGTAACACAGTGTGAGAGTGTAACACACAAGTGTATCAGTGTAACATATCAGTGTGAGTGTAACACATCAGTGTGAGGATGTAACACAGTAGTGTGAGAGAGTAACACACTGGTGTGAGAGTGCGAGACACTAGTGTGAGAGTGTAACACAGTAGTGTGAGAGTGTAACACACTAGTGTGAGAGTGTAACACACTAGTGTGAGAGTGTAACACACTAGTGTGAGAGTGTAACGCACTAGTGTGAGAGTGTGACACACTGGTGTGGGAGTATAACACACTAGTGTGAGAGTGTAACACTCTAGTGTGAGAGTGTGACACACTGGGGTGAGAGTGCAACACACTAGTGTGAGAGTGTAACACACTAGTGTGAGTGTAACACACTAGTGTGAGAGTGAAACACACTAGTGTCAGAGTGTAACACACTAGTGTGAGTGTAACACACTAGTGTGAGTGTAACACACTGGTGTGAGAGTGTAACACACTAGTGTGAGTGTAACACACTGGTGTGAGAGTGTAACACACTAGTGTGAGTGTAACACACTGGTGTGAGAGTGTAACACACTGGTGTGAGAGTGTAACACACTGGTGTGAGAGTGTAACACACTAGTGTGAGAGTGTGACACACTGGTGTGAGAGTGTAACACACTAGTGTGAGAGTTTAACACACTAGTGTGAGAGTTTAACACACTAGTGTGAGAGTGTAACACACTGGTGTGAGAGTTTAACACACTAGTGTGAGAGTGTGACACACTGGTGTGAGAGTGTAACACACTAGTGTGAGAGTGTGACACACTAGTGTGAGAGTGTAACACACTAGTGTGAGAGTGTAACACACTAGTGAGAGTGTAACACACTAATATACTCACCTACTATAGCTGCAGAGATCAAGTCATAGCTCCTGGCTCCACAGTGTGTGGGTACACAGGTGTTGCGAGTAACACTAACCTGCAGGTTGGTCGATAATGATCAATACTGAGCCACAAGAACCAGTCATCCACAGGTATTTCCAGGTTCACTTGCTGCTGTCTGCGGCCACACTGCGGCTTTCTGCGCTCCCGCAACACTCACAGCTGATCTGTCAACCTCCGCATACCATACACGCAGATGTGGCGTCCCCGCCTCTATTGTCTCTCGTCGTAAGGGTTAAAATGTATAGTAGTGTGTTGTGTGTGTCCAGGATAGCCAGTATTGGGGAGGCTCTGGTGGCCGCTGTGTGAACTACGGTCGTCATGGTAACATTATAAACAAATGTTGTAGGGAGTGAGAGCAGTGACCCACAGTGTCTGGTACAGTGTAGTGCTGCTGCTGATGATGATGATACTGTTACTGGTGCTGCTGCTGATGATGATGATACTGTTACTGGTGCTGATGATGCTGTTACTGGTGCTGCTGATGATGATGATACTGTTACTGGTGCTGATGATGATACTGTTACTGGTGCTGATGATGCTGTTACTGGTGCTGCTGATGATGCTGTTACTGGTGCTGATGATGATACTGTTACTGGTGCTGATGATGATACTGTTACTGGTGCTGATGATGCTGTTACTGGTGCTGCTGATGATGCTGTTACTGGTGCTGCTGATGATGCTGTTACTGGTGCTGATGATGATGCTGTTACTGGTGCTGCTGATGATGCTGTTACTGGTGCTGCTGATGATGCTGTTACTGGTGCTGATGATGATGCTGTTACTGGTGCTGATGATGATGCTGTTACTGGTGCTGCTGATGATGCTGTTACTGGTGCTGATGATGATGCTGTTACTGGTGCTGCTGCTGATGATGATGATACTGTTACTGGTGCTGATGATGATGCTGTTACTGGTGCTGATGATGATGCTGTTACTGGTGCTGATGATGATGCTGTTACTGGTGCTGCTGATGATGCTGTTACTGGTACTGATGATGATGCTGTTACTGGTGCTGATGATGATACTGTTACTGGTGCTGCTGCTGATGATGATACTGTTACTGGTGCTGATGATGATGCTGTTACTGGTGCTGATGATGATGCTGTTACTGGTGCTGATGATACTGTTACTGGTGCTGCTGATGGTGCTGTTACTGGTGCTGATGATACTGTTACTGGTGCTGCTGATGATGCTGTTACTGGTGCTGATAATGATGCTGTTACTGGTGCTGATGATGATGATGCTGTTACTGGTGCTGATGATGATGATAATGCTGTTACTGGTGCTGATGATGATGCTGTTACTGGTGCTGATGATGATGATGATGCTGTTACTGGTGCTGCTGCTGATGATGATGATGCTGCTACTGGTGCTGCTGCTGATGATGGTGTTACTGGTGCCGCTGCTGATGATGATGCTGTTACTGGTGCTGCTGCTGATGATGGTGTTACTGGTGCCGCTGCTGATGATGATGCTGTTACTGGTGCTGCTGATGATGATGGTGTTACTGGTGCCGCTGCTGATGATGATGCTGTTACTGGTGCTGCTGATGATGATGGTGTTACTGGTGCCGCTGCTGATGATGCTGTTACTGGTGCTGCTGCTGATGATGATGATGCTGTTACTGGTGCTGCTGCTGATGATGATGATGCTGTTACTAGTGCTGCTGATGATGATGGTGTTACTGGTGCCGCTGCTGATGATGATGCTGTTACTGGTGCTGCTGCTGATGATGGTGTTACTGGTGCCGCTGCTGATGATGATGCTGTTACTGGTGCTGCTGATGATGATGGTGTTACTGGTGCCGCTGCTGATGATGATGCTGTTACTGGTGCTGCTGCTGATGATGATGATGCTGTTACTGGTGCTGCTGCTGATGATGGTGTTACTGGTGCCGCTGCTGATGATGATGCTGTTACTGGTGCTGCTGCTGATGATGATGATGCTGTTACTGGTGCTGTTGATGATGATGGTGATACTGGTGCCGCTGCTGATGATGATGCTGTTACTGGTGCTGCTGCTGCTGATGATGATGCTGTTACTGGTGCTGCTGCTGATGATGACGATGCTGTTACTGCTGCTGCTGCTGATGATGATGCTGTTACTGGTGCTGCTGCTGCTGATAATGCTGTTATTGGTGCTGCTGCTGCTGATGATGATGCTGTTACTGTTGATGCTGCTGATGATGCTGTTACTGGTGCTGCTGCTGATGATGCTGTTACTGGTGCTGCTGCTGATGACGATGCTGTTACTGGTGCTGCTGATGATGATGCTGTTACTGGTGCTGCTGCTGATGATGATGATGATGATGCTGTTACTGGTGCTGCTGATGATGATGCTGTTACTGGTGCTGCTGATGATGATGCTGTTACTGGTGCAGCTGCTGATGATGCTGTTACTGGTGCTGCTGATGATGATGCTGCTACTGGTGCTGCTGATGGAGATGCTGTTACTGGTGCTGCTGATGATGATGCTGTTACTGGTGCTGCTGCTGATGATGCTGTTACTGGTGCTGCTGCTGATGATGCTGTTACTGGTGCTGCTGCTGATGACGATGCTGTTACTGGTGCTGCTGCTGATGATGATGTTACTGTTGCTGCTGATGATGATGCTGTTACTGGTGCTGCTGCTGCTGATGATGATGCTGTTACTGTTGATGCTACTGATGATGCTCTTACTGGTGCTGCTGATGATGATGCTGTTACTGGTGCTGCTGCTGATGACGATGCTGTTACTGGAGCTGCTGATGATGATGCTGTTACTGTTGCTGCTGCTGATGATGATGCTGTTACTGCTGCTGCTGCTGATGATGATGCTGTTACTGGTGCTGCTGCTGATGATGGTGTTACTGGTGCTGCTGATGATGATGCTGTTACTGGTGCCGCTGATGATGCTGCTGTTACTGGTGCTGCTTCTGATGATGATGCTGTTACTGGTGCTGGTGATGACGATGCTGTTACTGGTGCTATTGCTGCTGATGATGCTGTTACTGGTGCTGCTGCTGCTGCTGATGATGATGCTGTTACTGGTGCTGCTGATGATGCTGTTACTGGTGCTGCTGCTGATGATGCTGTTACTGGTGCTGCTGTTGATGATGCTGTTACTGGTGCCGCTGTTGATGATGATGCTGTTACTGATGCTGCTGCTGATGACGCTGGTACTAGTGCTGCTGCTGATGATGATGCTGTTACTGATGCTGCTGCTGATGATGATGATGCTGTTCCTGGTGCTGCTGTTGATGTTGTTACTGGTGCTGCTGTTGATGATGATGCTGTTACTGGTGCTGCTGTTGATGATGCTGTTACTGGTGCCGCTGTTGATGATGCTGTTACTGGTGCCGCTGTTGATGATGATGCTGTTACTGATGCTGCTGCTGATGACGCTGGTACTAGTGCTGCTGCTGATGATGATGCTGTTACTGGTGCTGCTGCTGATGATGATGATGCTGTTACTGGTGCTGCTGCTGATGATGATGCTGTTACTGGTGTTGCTGATGATGATGCTGTTTCTGGTGCAGCTGCTGATGATGCTGTTACTGGTGCTGCTGCTGATGATGCTGTTACTGGTGCTGCTGCTGCTGATGATGATGCTGTTACTGGTGCTGCTGCTGATGATGCTGTTACTGGTGCTGCTGCTGATGATGATGATGCTGTTACTGGTGCTGCTGCTGATGATGCTGTTACTGGAGCTGATGATGATGATGATGATGATGCTGTTACTGGTGCTGCTGCTGCTGATGATGATGCTGTTACTGGTGCTGCTGATGACGATGTTGTTACTGGTGCTGCTGATGCTGCAGCTGTTACTGGTGCTGCTGATGCTGCTGCTGTTACTGGTGCTGCTGCTGATGATGATGCTGTTACTGATGCTGCTGATGACGATGTTGTTACTGGTGCTGCTGATGCTGCTGCTGTTACTGGTGCTGCTGATGCTGCTGCTCTTACTGGTGCTGCTGCTGCTGATGATGCTGTTACTGGTGCTGCCGATGACGATGTTGTTACTGGTGCTGCTGATGCTGCTGCTGTTACTGGTGCTGCTGCTGTTGATGCTGTTACTGGTGCTGCTGCTGCTGATGATGCTGCTACTGGTGCTGCTGATGATGATGCTGTTACTGGTGCTGCTGCTGATGATGATGCTGTTACTGGTGCTGCTGATGATGATGCTGTTACTGGTGCTGCTGCTGATGATGATGCTGTTACTGGTGCTGCTGCTGCTGATGATGCTGTTACTGGTGCTGTTGCTGCTGATGATGCTGTTACTGGTGCTGCTGCTGATGATGATGATGCTGTTACTGTTGCTGCTGATGATGATGCTGTTACTGGTGCTGCTGCTGATGATGATGATGCTGTTACTGGTGCCGCTGATGATGATGTGTTACTGGTGCTGCTGCTGATGATGATGATGGTGTTACTGGTGCTGCTGCTGATGATGATGTTGTTACTGGTGCTGCTGCTGATGATGATGCTGTTACTGGTGCTGCTCCTGCTGATGATGCTGTTACTGGTGCTGCTGCTGATGATGATGATGCTGTTACTGGTGCTGCTCCTGATGATGATGCTGTTACTGGTGCTGCTGATGATGATGATGATGCTGTTACTGGTGCTGCTGCTGATGATGATGATGCTGTTACTGGTGCTGCTGCTGATGATGATGCTGTTACTGGTGCCGCTGCTGCTGATGATGATGCTGTTACTGGTGCCGCTGCTGATGATGATGCTGTTACTGGTGCTGCTCATGATGATGATGATGCTGTTACTGGTGCTGCTGCTGATCATGACGATGCTGTTACTGCTGCCGCTGCTGCTGATGATGCTGTTACTGGTGCTGCTGCTGCTGATGATGCTGTTACTGGTGCTGCTGCTGATGATGATGATACTGTTACTGGTGCTGATGATGATGCTGTTACTGGTGCTGATGATGATGCTGTTACTGGTGCTGCTGCTGCTGCTGGTGATGATGATGATGATGCTGTTACTGGTGCTGTTGATGATGATGCTGTTACTGGTGCTGCTGATGATGATGCTGTTACTGATGCAGCTGCTGATGATGCTGTTACTGGTGCTGCTGATGATGATGCTGTTACCGGTGTTGCTGCAGATGATGATGCTGTTACTGGTGCTGCTGATGATGATGCTGTTACTGGTGCTGCTGCTGATGATGCTGCTACTGGTGCTGCTGCTGATGATGCTGTTACTGGTGCTGCTGCTGATGATGCTGTTACTGGTGCTGCTGCTGATGATGCTGTTACTGGTGCTGCTGATGATGATGCTGTTACTGGTGCTGCTGCTGATGATGCTGTTACTGGTGCTGCTGCTGATGATGCTGTTACTGGTGCTGCTGCTGATGACGATGCTGTTACTGGTGCTGCTGCTGATGATGCTGTTACTGGTGCTGCTGCTGATGATGCTGTTACTGGTGCTGCTGCTGATGATGCTGTTACTGGTGCTGCTGCTGATGATGCTGTTACTGGTGCTGCTGCTGATGACGATGTTATTACTGGTGCTGCTGCTGATGATGATGTTACTGTTGCTGCTGCTGATGATGCTGTTAATGGTGCTGCTGCTGCTGCTGATGATGCTGTTACTGTTGATGCTGCTGATGATGCTGTTACTGGTGCTGCTGATGATGATGCTGTTACTGGTGCTGCTGCTGATGACGATGCTGTTACTGATGCTGCTGATGATGATGCTGTTACTTGTGCTGCTGCTGATGATGATGCTGTTACTGGTGCTGCTGCTGATGATGATGCTGTTACTGGTGCTGCTGCTGATGATGCTGTTACTGGTGCTGCTGATGATGATGCTGTTACTGGTGCCGCTGATGATGCTGCTGTTACTGGTGCTGCTGCTGATGATGCTGTTACCGGTGCTGCTGCTGATGACGATGCTCTTACTGGTGCTGCTGCTGATGATGATGTTACTGTTGCTGCTGCTGATGATGCTGTTACTGGTGCTGCTGCTGCTGATGATGATGCTGTTACTGTTGATGCTGCTGATGATGCTGTTACTGGTGCTGCTGATGATGATGCTGTTACTGGTGCTTGTGCTGATGACGATGCTGTTACTGGTGCTGCTGATGATGATGCTGTTACTGGTGCTGCTGATGATGATGCTGTTACTGGTGCAGCTGCTGATGCTGCTGCTACTGGTGCTGCTGATAATGATGCTGTTACTGGTGCTTGTGCTGATGACGATGCTGTTACTGGTGCTGCTGATGATGATGCTGTTACTGGTGCTTGTGCTGATGACGATGCTGTTACTGGTGCTGCTGATGATGATGCTGTTACTGGTGCAGCTGCTGATGATGCTGTTACTGGTGCTGCTGATGATATTGCTGTTACCGGTGTTGCTGCAGATGATGATGCTGTTACCGGTGTTGCTGCAGATGATGATGCTGTTACTGGTGCTGCTGCTGATGATGCTGTTACTGGTGCTGCTGCTGATGCTGCTGCTACTGGTGCTGCTGATAATGATGCTGTTACTGGTGCTGCTGCTGATGATGCTGTTACTGGTGCTGCTGATGATGATGCTGTTACTGGTGCTGCTGCTGATGATGATGTTACTGTTGCTGCTGCTGATGATGCTGTTACTGGTGCTGCTGCTGCTGATGACGATGCTGTTACTGTTGATGCTACTGATGATGCTGTTACTGGTGCTGCTGATGCTGCTGCTGTTACTGGTGCTGCTGCTGCTGATGATGCTGTTACTGGTGCTGCTGATGATGATGTTGTTACTTGTGTTGCTGCTGTTGATGATGCAGTTACTGGTGCTGCTGCTGATGATGATGCTGTTACTGGTGCTGCTGATGATGATGCTGTTACTGGTGCTGCTGCTGATGATGATGCTGTTACTGGTGCTGCTGCTGATGATGATGATGCTTTTACTGTTGCTGCTGATGATGCTGTTACTGGTGCTGCTGATGATGCTGTTACTGGTGGTGATGCTGATGATGATGCTGTTACTGTTGCTGTTGCTGCTGATGATACTGTTACTGGTGCTGCTGCTGATGATGCTGTTACTGGTGCTGCTGATGATGCTGTTACTGGTGCTGCTGCTGATGATGATGCTGTTACTTGTGCTGCTGATGATGATGATGCTGTTACTGTTGCTGATGATGATGATGCTGTTACTGGTGCTGCTGCTGCTGATGATGATGCTGTTACTGGTGCTGCTGCTGATGATGATGCTATTACTGGTGCTGCTGCTGCTGATGATGATGCTGTTACTGGTGCTGCTGCTGCTGATGATGCTGTTACTGCTGCTGCTGCTGATGATGATAATGCTGTTACTGGTGCTGCTGCTGATGATGCTGTTACTGGTGCTGCTGCTGATGATGATGCTGTTACTGGTGCTGCTGCTGCTGATGATGATGCTGTTACTGGTGCTGGTGCTGATGATGGTGCTGTTACTGGTGCTACTGCTGATGATGATGCTGTTACTGGTGCTGCTGCTGCTGATGATGATGCTGCTACTGGTGCTGCTGCTGATGATGATGATGCTGTTACTGGTGCTGCTGCTGATGATGATGCTGTTACTGGTGCTGCTGTTGATGATGATGCTGTTACTGGTGCTGCTGCTGATGATGATGGTGGTGTTACTGATGCTGCTGGTGATGATGCTGTTACTGGTGCTGCTCCTGCTGATGATGATGCTGTTACTGGTGCTGCTGCTGATGATGATGATGCTGTTATTGGTGCTGCTGATGATGATGCTGTTACTGGTGCTGCTGCTGATGATGATGATGCTGTTATTGGTGCTGCTGATGATGATGCTGTTACTGGTGCTGCTGCTGATGATGATGATGCTGTTATTGGTGCTGCTGATGATGATGCTGTTATTGGTGCTGCTGATGATGATGCTGTTACTGGTGCTGCTGATGATGATGCTGTTACTGGTGCTGATGATGATGATGCTGTTACTAGTGCTGCTGCTGATGATGATGATGCTGTTACTGGTGCTGCTCCTGCTGATGATGATGCTGTTACTGGTGGTGCTGCTGATGATGATGCTGTTACTGGTGCTGCTGATGATGATGCTGTTACTGGTGCTGCTGATGATGATGCTGTTACTGGTGCTGCTGAAGATGCTGTTACTGGTGCTGCTGATGATGCTGTTACTGGTGCTGCTGATGATGCTGTTACTGGTGCTGCTGATGATGCTGTTACTGGTGCTGCTGATGATGATGCTGTTGCTGTTGCTGGTGGTGATGATGATGCTGTTTCTGGTGCTGCTGCTGATGATGATGATGCTGTTACTGGTGCTGCTGATGATGATGCTGTTGCTGGTGCTGCTGCTGATGATGATGATGGTGTTACTGGTGCTGCTGCTGCTGATGATGATGGTGTTACTGGTGCCGCTGCTGCTGCTGATGATGATGATGGTGTTACTGGTGCTTCTGATGATGATGATGATGCTGTTACTGGTGCCGCTGCTGCTGATGATGATGATGCTGTTACTGGTGCTGCTTCTGCTGATGATGATGCTGTTACTGGTGCTGCTGATGATGATGCTGTTACTGGTGCTGCTGATGATGCTGTTACTGGTGCTGCTGATGATGCTGTTACTGGTGCTGCTGATGATGCTGTTACTGGTGCTGCTGATGATGCTGTTACTGGTGCTGCTGATGATGCTGTTACTGGTGCTGCTGCTGATGATGATGCTGTTACTGGTGCTGCTGCTGATGATGATGATGCTGTTACTGGTGCTGCTGATGATGATGCTGTTGCTGGTGCTGCTGCTGATGATGATGATGGTGTTACTGGTGCTGCTGCTGCTGATGATGATGGTGTTACTGGTGCCGCTGCTGCTGCTGATGATGATGATGCTGTTACTGGTGCTTCTGATGATGATGATGATGCTGTTACTGGTGCCGCTGCTGCTGCTGCTGATGATGATGCTGTTACTGGTGCTGCTACTGATGATGCTGTTACTGGTGCTGATGATGATGATGATGGTGTTACTGGTGCCGCTGCTGCTGCTGATGCTGATGATGCTGTTACTGGTGCTGCTGATGATGATGATGCTGTTACTGGTGCTGCTGATGATGATGATGCTGTTACTGGTGCTGCTGATGATGATGCTGTTACTGGTGCTGCTGATGATGATGATGCTGTTACTGGTGCTGCTGATGATGATGATGCTGTTACTGGTGCTGCTGATGATGATGCTGTTACTGGTGCTGCTGCTGATGATGATGCTGTTACTGGTGCTGCTGCTGATGATGATGCTGTTACTAGTGCTGCTGCTGATGATGATGCTGTTACTGGTGCTGCTGATGATGATGCTGTTACTGGTGCTGCTGATGATGATGATGCTGTTACTGGTGCTGCTGCTGATGATGATGCTGTTACTAGTGCTGCTGCTGATGATGATGCTGTTACTAGTGCTGCTGATGATGATGATGCTGTTACTGGTGCTGCTGCTGATGATGATGCTGTTACTATTGCTGCTGCTGATGATGATGCTGTTACTGGTGCTGCTGCTGATGATGATGCTGTTACTAGTGCTGCTGCTGATGATGATGCTGTTACTGGTGCCGCTGATGATGATGATGCTGTTACTGGTGCTGCTGATGATGATGATGCTGTTACTAGTGCTGCTGATGATGATGATGCTGTTACTGGTGCTGCTGCTGATGATGATGCTGTTACTGGTGCTGCTGATGATGATGATGCTGTTACTGGTGCTGCTGCTGATGATGATGCTGTTACTGGTGCTGCTGATGATGATGATGCTGTTACTGGTGCTGCTGATGATGATGCTGTTGCTGGTGCTGCTGCTGATGATGATGATGGTGTTACTGGTGCTGCTGCTGCTGATGATGATGGTGTTACTGGTGCCGCTGCTGCTGCTGATGATGATGATGGTGTTACTGGTGCTTCTGATGATGATGATGATGCTGTTACTGGTGCCGCTGCTGCTGATGATGATGATGCTGTTACTGGTGCTGCTTCTGCTGATGATGATGCTGTTACTGGTGCTGCTGATGATGATGCTGTTACTGGTGCTGCTGATGATGCTGTTACTGGTGCTGCTGATGATGCTGTTGCTGGTGCTGCTGATGATGCTGTTACTGGTGCTGCTGATGATGCTGTTACTGGTGCTGCTGCTGGTGATGCTGTTACTGGTGCTGCTGCTGATGATGATGATGCTATTACTGGTGCTGCTGCTGATGATGATGATGCTGTTACTGGTGCTGCTGATGATGATGCTGTTGCTGGTGCTGCTGCTGATGATGATGATGGTGTTACTGGTGCTGCTGCTGCTGATGATGATGGTGTTACTGGTGCCGCTGCTGCTGCTGATGATGATGATGCTGTTACTGGTGCTTCTGATGATGATGATGATGCTGTTACTGGTGCCGCTGCTGCTGCTGCTGATGATGATGCTGTTACTGGTGCTTCTGATGATGATGATGATGCTGTTACTGGTGCCGCTGCTGGTGCTGATGATGATGATGGTGTTACTGGTGCCGCTGCTGCTGCTGATGATGATGATGATGCTGTTACTGGTGCCGCTGCTGCTGCTGCTGATGCTGATGATGCTGTTACTGGTGCTGCTGATGATGATGATGCTGTTACTGGTGCTGCTGATGATGATGATGCTGTTACTGGTGCTGCTGATGATGATGCTGTTACTGGTGCTGCTGATGATGATGATGCTGTTACTGGTGCTGCTGATGATGATGATGCTGTTACTGGTGCTGCTGATGATGATGCTGTTACTGGTGCTGCTGATGATGATGATGCTGTTACTGGTGCTGCTGCTGATGATGATGCTGTTACTAGTGCTGCTGCTGATGATGATGCTGTTACTGGTGCTGCTGATGATGATGCTGTTACTGGTGCTGCTGCTGATGATGATGCTGTTACTGGTGCTGCTGCTGATGATGATGCTGTTACTAGTGCTGCTGCTGCTGATGATGCTGTTACTAGTGCTGCTGATGATGATGATGCTGTTACTGGTGCTGTTGATGATGATGATGCTGTTACTAGTGCTGCTGCTGATGATGATGCTGTTACTGGTGCTGCTGCTGATGATGATGCTGTTACTAGTGCTGCTGCTGATGATGATGCTGTTACTGGTGCCGCTGATGATGATGATGCTGTTACTGGTGCTGCTGATGATGATGATGCTGTTACTAGTGCTGCTGCTGATGATGATGCTGTTACTGGTGCTGCTGATGATGATGATGCTGTTACTAGTGCTGCTGATGATGATGATGCTGTTACTGGTGCTGCTGCTGATGATGATGCTGTTACTGGTGCTGCTGCTGATGATGATGCTGTTACTAGTGCTGCTGCTGATGATGATGCTGTTACTGGTGCTGCTGATGATGATGATGCTGTTACTGGTGCTGCTGCTGATGATGATGCTGTTACTGGTGCTGCTGATGATGATGATGCTGTTACTGGTGCTGCTGCTGCTGATGATGCTGTTATGTTGTTGACTTTATTACTTTAGTAGTAAGGTTCTCACTGCATGTTCTAGTGTTGGGTAGAGTTTACATAAAGATCTTATCAGTCTAGGGTAATACTTACAATCATGATTGATCATCCTCAGTCTCTGAAATACTGTCACCAGCCCTCTTCACAGGTTATTTTAACTACTATAAAATATGTAACTGTATTCTAAATATATATGTACAGAATATACAATTACAGCACTCACATATTCAACACATAAGCCTGCACACTCCTTTGCTGCTCTTCTAAGACAGCCCACATGGTGGATCTGGACAAATTGCCCATCTTTCATCTGGACTAATCTCTAGACTAACCAGTGTTTTGACACACTTTAGTCACCCTGGGTATGGTGGCCACAACTTAAGTTATTAAACTCACCCCTGGGGCACACATAATCCCCCCCCCCCCCGAAAAAAAATTGAATGAAGGACCCAGAGGTCCTACCAGGTTGAAGTCAACAAAAAAGAGACAGCGAGTGGGAGAGTGGGAGGAGCCTAGCTAAGCTCCTCCCACATCCACCAAAAAACAAAAGACTGTTGCCAAGAACAATTCTCTAGTTACCACACCTTATTTACTTTTACAAAAAGAAATACAACTTTATAAACTACTTATTTAAATTGTGTGTTTGTGTGTCTATAGTATAACCTATTATCTTGAGAGAAACAGGCTTGACCCAGCTGTCTCTCAGTCCCTAAGGGTGATCTTTCCTTAGGGCCATTTAATTAAGTACTGTGTCCCCATCAATTAAATATAATTAGGTATTCCAGAGTAACGCATCAGTAACTGGGCCTCTACCCTTCAAACAGAACTGTTTGCCATACTCCTTGCACTCAAATGTGTCCATTTATCTAAGGTTGACACTTTAATTGTAACTGATTCTCTGTCATCCATAAATGCTCTCAACTCATTAAGCATAAATTGTGGCATGCTTGTGTCAGAAGCCAGACACAGGTATGGTAAGATTGTGGACAGTGGAGTCAGAGTGCACATGCTGTGGATTCCATCTCACATTGGTCTTCAGATGCATGATAGAACTGATAAATTGGCTAAGCTGTATGCTTTCAAAGAGGGGGTAGATTACAATCTTGGGTTGTCAGTTAGCAGTTTGAGAACAATAATATGAAAAGAACTTCAAATGAACTTTATTGACTTAAGACTTAGGGAGATTGACACAAGTCAGTCCATCTATCATCATTCCATCATGCAGGAGGAGCCACATGTCTATGGTGCATCCAACAAGATAAGCAGACTCTTGGATGTCACTACTGCCCGGCTCCGGCTGGGTTACAAGTATCTTTGGCAGGTTAAATCACCACCACCAGATGTAGACCAAACGAAATGTAAACTTTGCCAGATGGACTATTGTCACACATTGCGTCATTATGTACTGGAGTGTGATAAAATTAATGAATTTAGAAACAACTCACTCAGAAATGTTCAAGAAATGGCAAAGTATTTTATCCACAGTGGTATATTGCAGACCATTCTGGAGAAATACCCTGACTTTGCTAGCTGTAAATAAAGCATTACCACATGTGTGCATGTGTGTGTGTGTGTGTGTGTGTGTGTGTGTGTGTGTGTGTGTGTGTGTGTGTGTGTGTGTGTGTGTGTGTGTGTGTGTGTGTGTGCATGTGTGTACTCACCTAGTTGAGGTTGCAGGGGTCGAGTCCAAGCTCCTGGCCCCGCCTCTTCACTGGTCGCTACTAGGTCACTCTCCCTGAACCATGAGCTTTATCGTACCTCTGCTTAAAGCTATGTATGGATCCTGCCTCCACTACATCGCTTCCCAAACTATTCCACTTCCTGACTACTCTGTGGCTGAAGAAATACTTCCTAACATCCCTTTGATTCATCTGTGTCTTCAGCTTCCAACTGTGTCCCCGTGTTGCTGTGTCCAGTCTCTGGAACATCCTGTCTTTGTCCACCTTGTCAATTCCTCTCAGTATTTTGTATGCCGTTATCATGTCCCCCCTATCTCTCCTGTCCTCCAGTGTCGTCAGGTTGATTTTCCTTAACTCTCCTCGTAGGACATACCTCTTAACTCTGGGACTAGTCTTGTTGCAAACCTTTGCACTTTCTTTAGTTTCTTTACGTGCTTGGCTAGGTGTGGGTTCCAAACTGGTGCCGCATACTCTAATATGGGCCTAACATACACGGTGTACAGGGTCCTGAACGAGTCCTTATTAAGATGTCGGAATGCTGTTCTGAGGTTTGCCAGGCGCCCATATGCTGCGGCAGTTATTTAGTTGATGTGCGCTTCAGGAGATGTGCCTGGTGTTATACTCACCCCAAGATTTTTTTCCTTGAGTGATGTTTGTAGTCTCTGGCCCCCTAGACTGTACTCCGTCTGCGGTCTTCTTTGCCCTTCCCCAATCCTCATGACTTTGCACTTGGTGGGATTGAACTCCAGGACCCAGTTGCTGGACCAGGTCTGCAGCCTGTCCAGATCCCTTTGTAGTTCTGCCTGGTCTTCGATCGAATGAACTCTTCTCATCAACTTCACGTCATCTGCAAACAGGGACACCTCGGAGTTTATTCCTTCCTTCATGTCGTTCACAAATACCAGAAACAGCACTGGTCCTAGGACTGACCCCTGTGGGACCCCGCTGGTCACAGGTGCCCACTCTGACACCTCGCCACGTACCATTACTCGCTGCTGTCTTCCTGACAAGTATTCCCTGATCCATTGCCGTGCCTTCCCTGTTATCCCTGCTTGGTCCTCCAGTTTTTGCACTAATCTCTTGTGTGGTACTGTGTCAAAAGCCTTCTTGCAGTCCAAGAAAATGCAATCCACCCACCCCTCTCTCTCTCTTGTCTTACTGCTGTCACCATGTCATAGAACTCCAGTAGGTTTGTGACACAGGATTTCCCATCTCTGAAACCATGTTGGCTGCTGGTGATGAGATCATTCCTTTCTAGATGTTCCACCATTCTTCTCCTGACAATCTTTTCCATGATTTTGCATGCTATACATGTCAGTGACACTGGTCTGTAGTTTAGTGCTTCATGTCTGTCTTCTTTTTTAAAGATTGCGACCACATTTGCTGTCTTCCATGCCTCAGGCAATCTCCCTGTTTCGATAGATGTATTGAATATTGTTGTTAGGGGTACACATAGCGCCTCTGCTCCCTCTCTCAGGACCCATGGAGAGATGTTATCTGGCCCCATTGCCTTTGAGGTATCTAGCTCACTCAGAAGCCTCTTCACTTCTTCCTCGGTTGTGTGTACTGTGTCCAGCACATGGTGGTGTACCCCACCTCTCCGTCTTTCTGGAGCCCCTTCTGTCTCCTCTGTGAACACTTCTTTGAATCTCTTGTTGAGTTCCTCACATACTTCACGGTCATTTCTTGTTGTCTCTCCTCCTTCCTTCCTTAGCCTGATTACCTGGTCCTTGACGGTTGTTTTCTTCCTGATGTGGCTGTATAACAGCTTCGGGTCAGATTTGGCTTTTGCTGCTATGTCGTTTTCATATTGACGTTGGGCCTCCCTTCTTATCTGTGCATATTCGTTTCTGGCTCTAAGACTGCTCTCCTTATTCTCCTGGGTCCTTTGCCTTCTATATTTCTTCCATTCCCTAGCACACTTGGTTTTTGCCTCCTTGCATCTTTGGGTGAACCATGGGCTCATCCTGGCTTTTCCATTATTCCTGTTACTCTTGGGTACAAACCTCTCCTCAGCCTCCTTGCACATGGTTGTTACATATTCCATCATCTCATTAACTGGCTTCCCTGCCAGTTCTCTGTCCCACTGAACCTCATTCAGGAAGTTCCTCATTCCTGTGTAGTCCCCTTTCCTGTAGTTTGGTTTCATTTGTCCTGGCCTTCCTGCTTCCCCCTCCACTTGTAGCTCTACTGTGTATTCGAAGCTCAAAACCACATGATCGCTGGCCCCAAGGGGTCTTTCATATGTGATGTCCTCAATATCTGCACTACTCAAGGTGAATACTAAGTCCAGTCTTGCTGGTTCATCCTCTCCTCTCTCTCTTGTAGTGTCCCTTACGTGTTGGTACATGAAGTTTTCCAGTACCACCTCCATCATCTTAGCCCTCCATGTATCTTGGCCCCCATGTGGCTCCAAGTTCTCCCATTCGATCTCCTTGTGGTTAAAGTCGCCCATGATCAGGAGCTTTGCCCTGCATGCATGAGCTCTTCTCTCCACTGCAGCCAGTGTGTCAACCATCGCTCTATTGCTCTCGTCATACTCTTGCCTTGGCCTCCTGCTGTTCTGTGGTGGGTTATACATCACTGCAATTATCACCTTGGGACCACCAGAGTGAAGCGTTCCCGGTATGTAATCACTTTCTTCTCCGCTGTCTCCTCTCTCCAGCTCATCAAAATTCCATCGGTGTTTGATCAGCAATGCCACTCCTCCACCCCCCCTGTTCCTTCTGTCTTTTCTCAGGATCTGGTATCCCGCTGGAAAGATGGCATCTGTTATCATACCTGTAAGCTTGGTTTCTGTGATCGCTATGATGTCTGGTGATGCCTCTTTGACTCTTTCTTGCCACTCCTCCCACTTGTTTGTTATTCCATCAGCATTTGTGTACCATACCTTCAGTTTCCTTTCCAACACTGTGGTTTGGGGGGCCTGTGGGGGTGGGAGACCGGGTAGCATACTGTGGGATTCTATGGTTGGGGGTTGGGTGGAAGCTGTGGGTATGGATTGTATTGTGTGTTGGGATGGTGTGATAGGTTGTGGGGTTCTGAGGATAGTTGTGTGTGTGCTTGCCCTTGCTGCTCTGTTCTGCTCTGACTGACCTCTGCTGGTTCCATCCTTGTCTCCTTTCCTAGCTCCTTTCGCTTTTTTGTCCTCTCCCTCAGCTGCTGTCTCTCTGTTTGTGTTCTGTCTCTGACTAGTAACACCTTCTTGTACTCTTCCGAGCTTTTCAACCGTGGTTTCTCTTGGAGGATCCTGTTCCGCACTGTTT
>NW_027195069.1:330000-415000 GCF_038502225.1 Cherax quadricarinatus
TCGTTTCTGGCTCTTCTGCCAATCTCTTTATTTTCCCGAGTTCTCTGTCTTCTGTACCTTTTCCATTCTCTAGTACACCTAGATTTTGCCTCCCTACACCTTTGGGTGAACCAAGGACTCGTTCTGTTCTTCCCATTATTTCTGTTTCCCTTGGGAACAAACCTCTCCTCTGCCTCCTTGCATTTTGTTGCCACATAGTCCATCATTTCTTGTACTGGTTTTCCTGTCAGTTCCCTCTCCCACTGAATGTCTTGCAGGAAGCCACTCATGCCTGAGCAGTTCCCCCTTTTGTAGTTTGGTTTTTCCCAGCCTATTCCTGCTAATGTGTGTGTGTGTGTGTGTGTGTGTGTGTGTGTGTGTGTGTGTGTGTGTGTGTGTGTGTGTGTGTGTGTGTGTGGAGTAAAATAAAGGTTGGATGTGAAAAGTGGATTATAGAAAGCGTATATGTACCTGGAGAAGAGAAAAGTGTAGAGGAGAGAGAGAGATATTGAGAAATGTTGAGTGAGTTCATGGAGAGTTTCGAACCAAGTGTGAGAGTAATGGTGGTTGGGGATTTCAATGCTAAAGTGAGTAAAAATGTTATGGAGGGAGTAGTAGGTAAATTTGGGGTGCCAGGGGTAAATATAAATGGTGAGCCTTTAATTGAGCTGTGTGTAGAAAGAAATTTGGTAATAAGTAATACATATTTTATGAAGAAGAGGATAAATAAATATACAAGGTATGATGTAGCACGTAATGAAAGTAGTTTATTAGATTATATATTGGTGGATAAAAAGTGGAGACAGGGTGACCCAAAAAGAAAGAAAATCCCCAAAATGGAAATCCTTTTATCATCATTCAACACTTTCACCTCACTCATACATAATCACATTTTCCTCTTTTCCCATCTACCTCTTACTCTAACTGTAGCTACAACTAAATAATGATCCGATATATCAGTTGCCCCTCTATAAACATGTACATCCTGGAGCCTACCCATCAACCTTTTATCCACCAATACATAATCTAACAAACTACTTTCATTACGTGCTACATCATACCTTGTATATTTATTTATCCTCTTCTTCATAAAATATGTATTACTTATTACCAAATTTCTTTCTACACATAGCTCAATTAAAGGCTCCCCATTTACATTTACCCCTGGCACCCCAAATTTACCTACTACTCCCTCCATAACATTTTTACTCACTTTAGCATTGAAATCCCCAACCACCATTACTCTCACACTTGGTTCGAAACTCTCCATGAACTCACTCAACATTTCTCAATATCTCTCTCTCTCCTCTACACTTTTCTCTTCTCCAGGTGCATATACGCTTACTATAATCCACTTTTCACATCCAACCTTTATTTTACTCCACACACACACACACACACACACACACACACACACACACACAGACACACACACACACACACACTGCCAAATGCAAAGTCATGAAGATCGGGGAAGGGCAAAGAAGACCGCAGACAGAGTATAGGCTAGGTGGCCAAAGACTGCAAATCTCGCTCAAGGAGAAAGATCTTGGGGTGAGTATAACACCGAGCATGTCTCCGGAAGCACACATCAACCAGATAACTGCTGCAGCATATGGGCGCCTGGCAAACCTGAGAACCTCATTCCAATACCTTACTAAGGAATCGTTCAAGACACTGTACACCGTGTACGTCAGGCCCATACTGGAGTATGCAGCACCTGTTTGGAACCCGCACTTGATCAAGCAAGTCAAGAAATTAGAGAAAGTGCAAAGGTTTGCAACAAGGTTAGTTCCAGAGCTAAGGGGAATGTCCTATGAAGAAAGGTTACGGGAAATCGCCCTGACGACACTGGAGGACAGAAGGGTCAGAGGAGACATGATAACGACATATAAAATACTGTGCAGAATAGACAAGGTGGACAAAGACAGGATGTTCCAGGGAGGGAACACAGAAACATGGGGTCACAAATGGAAGTTGAAGACACAGATGAGTCAAAGGGATGTTAGGAAGTATTTCTTCAGTCATAGAGTTGTCAGGCCGTGGAATAGCCTAGAAAGTGACGTAGTGGAGGCGGGAACCATACATTGTTTTAAGACGAGGTATGATAAAGCTCATGGAGCAGGGAGAGAGGACCTAGTAGCAACCGGTGAAGAGGCTGGGCCAGGAGCTAAGACTCGACCTCTGCAAGTGGGACAGAGAACTGGCAGGAAAGCCAGTAAATGAAATGATGGAATATGTAGCAACAAAATGCAAGGAGGCAGTGGAAAGGTTCATTCCCAAGGGCAACAGTAACAACGGGAAGACCAGACCAAGCCCCTGGTTTACCCGACGGTGTAAGGAGGCAAAAACAAAGTGCAATAGAGAATGGAAAAAGTACAGAAGGCAGAGAACACACGAAAATAGGGAGATCAGTCGCAGAGCCAGGAATGAGTACACACAGGTAAGGAGGGAGGCCCAGCGACAGTATGAAAATGACATAGCATCGAGAATTAATACTGACCCGAAACTGTTGTATAGCCACATCAGGAGGAAGACAACAGTCAAAGACCAGGTGATCAGATTAAGGACAGAAGGTGGAGAACTCACAAGAAATGATCAGGAGGTATGTGAGGAGCTGAACAGGAGATTTAAGGAAGTTTTTACAGTAGAGACAGGAAGGGCTGTGGGAAGACAGCACAGAAGGGAACATCAAGAGGGAATATACCAACAAGTGTTGGATGACATACGAACAACTGAGGAGGACGTGAAGAAGCTCTTAAGTGACCTTGACACCTCAAAGGCGATGGGACCGGACAACATCTCCCCATGGGTCCTTAGAAAAGGAGCAGAGATGCTGTGTGTGCCTCTAACCACAATCTTCAACACATCCCTTGAAACTGGGCAACTACCTGAGAAATGGAAGACAGCTAATGTAGTCCCCATATTTTAGAAAGGAAACAGAAACGAGGCACTAAACTACAGACCTGTGTCTCTGACATGTACTGTGTGCAGAGTCATGGAGAAGATTATCAGGAGGAGAGTGGTCGAACACCTGGAAAGGAACAAGATTATAAATGAAAACCAGCATGGGTTCATGGAAGGCAAATCTTGTATCACAAACCTCCTGGAGTTTTATGACAAGGTAACAGAAGTAAGACACGAGAGAGAGGGTTGGGTAGATTGCGTTTTCCTAGACTGCAGGAAGGCCTTTGACACAGTTCCCCACAAGAGATTAGTGCAGAAGCTGGAGGATCAGGCACACATAAAAGGAAGGGCACTGCAATGGATAAGGGAATACCTGACAGGGAGGCAGCAACGAGTCATGGTACGTGAAGAGGTATCACAGTGGGCGCCTGTTACGAGCGGGGTCCCGCAGGGGTCAGTTCTAGGACCAGTGCTATTTTTGATATATGTGAACGACATGATGGAAGGAATAGACTCTGAAGTGTCCCTGTTCGCAGATGACGTGAAGTTGATGAGAAGAATTAAATCGGACGAGGATGAGGCAGGACTGCAAAGAGACCTGGACAGGCTGGACATGTGGTCCAGTAACTGGCTTCTCGAATTCAATCCAGCCAAATGCAAAGTCATGAAGATTGGGGAGGGGCAAAGAAGACCGCAGACAGAGTATAGGCTAGGTGGACAAAGACTACAGACCTCACTCAGGGAGAAAGACCTTGGGGTGACCATAACACCGAGCACATCACCGGAGGCACACATCAACCAAATAACCGCTGCAGCATACGGGCGCCTGGCAAACCTGAGAATAGCGTTCCGATACCTTAATAAGGAATCGTTCAAGACACTGTACACTGTGTATGTTAGGCCCATACTGGAGTATGCAGCACCAGTCTGGAACCCACACCTGGTCAAGCACGTCAAGAAGTTAGAGAAAGTACAAACGTTTGCAACAAGGCTAGTCCCAGAGCTCAAGGGAATGTCGTACGAGGAAAGGTTAAGGGAAATCGGACTGACGACACTGGAGGACAGAAGGGTCAGGGGAGACATGATAACGACATACAAGATACTGCGGGGAATAGACAAGGTGGACAGAGATAGGATGTTCCAGAGAGGGGACACAGGGACAAGGGGTCACAACTGGAAGCTGAAGACTCAGACGAGTCACAGGGACGTTAGGAAGTATTTCTTCAGTCATAGAGTTGTCAGCAAGTGGAATAGCCTAGCAAGTGAAGTAGTGGAGGCAGGAACCATACATAGTTTTAAGAAGAGGTATGACAAAGCTCAGGAAGCAGAGAGAGAGAGGATCCAGTAGCGATCAGTGAAGAGGCAGGGCCAGGAGCTGAGTCTCGACCCCTGCAACCACAATTAGGTGAGTACAATTAGGTGAGTACACACACACACACAAACACACACACACACACACACACACACACACACACACACACAAACCTACTGGAGTTTTATGACAGGGTGACAGCAGTAAGACAAAGAGAGAGGGGTGGGTAGATTTCATTTTCTTGGACTGCAAGAAGGCGTTTGGCACAGTTGCACACAAGAGATTAGTGCAAAAACTGGAGGACCAGGCAGGGATAACAGGGAAGGCACTACAATGGATCAGTTAATACTTGTCAGGAAGTCAGCAGCGAGTCATGGTACGTGGTGAAGTGTCAGAGTGGGCGCTTATGACCAACGGGGTCCCACAAGGGTCAGTCCTAGGACCAGTGCTGTTTCTGGTATTTGTGAACGACATGACGGAAGGAATAGACTCCGAAGTGTCCCTGTTTGCAGATGATGTGAAGTTGAAGAGAAGAATTCTCACGATCGAAGACCAGGCAGAAATACAAAGGGATCTGGACCGGCTGCAAACCTGGTCCAGCAATTGGCTTCTGGAGTTCAACCCCACCAAGTGCAAAGTCATGAAGATTGTTAGGTAAGACACATATGCAATAGTTAGGTATCTTTATTTCGAAACGTTTCGCCTACACAGTAGGCTTCTTCAGTCGAGTACAGAAAAGTTGATAGAAGCAGAAGAGACTTGAAGACGATGTAATCAGTCCATCACCCTTAAAGTTTTGAGGTGGTCAGTCCCTCAGTCTGGAGAAGAGCATTGTTCCAAAGTCTGAAACAATATGGAGTTGAAGTGACAGGATGGAGCCTTATATAGCGCCAAGAGGTGAGACGTAGGTCACTAGTAGAACGCAGATGTTGGGAGGTCAGGTCCCTCTCAAATCCAGCCGTTCTCACTAGTAGAGGTTGTCGAAGTTGATTTCAGGTCTGTACCAAGATACCCTTGTGTTGCAGTGTCTGACAGATTGAACATTAAAATGGTATAATCAAAACTTTAAGGGTGATGGACTGATTACATCGTCTTCAAGTCTCTTCTGCTTCTATCAACTTTTCTGTACTCGACTGAAGAAGCCTACTGTGTAGGCGAAACGTTTCGAAATAAAGATACCTAATTGTTGCATATGTGTCTTACCTAACAACCTGTCGGTATTTTATACCATTTTAATGTTCAATCTGTCAGACACTGCAACACAAGGGTATCTTGGTACAGACCTGAAATCAACTTCGACAACCTCTACTAGTGAGAACGGCTGGATTTGAGAGGGACCTGACCTCCCAACATCTGCGTTCTACTAGTGACCTACGTCTCACCTCCTGGTGCTATATAAGGCTCCATCCTGTCACTTCAACTCCATATTGTTTCAGACTTTGGAACAATGCTCTTCTCCAGACTGAGGGACTGACCACCTCAAAACTTTAAGGGTGATGGACTGATTACATCGTCTTCAAGTCTCTTCTGCTTCTATCAACTTTTCTGTACTCGACTGAAGAAGCCTACTGTGTAGGCGAAACGTTTCGAAATAAAGATACCTAACTGTTGCATATGTGTCTTACCTAACAACCTGTCGGTATTTTATACCATTTTAATGTTCATGAAGATTGGGGAAGGGCAAAGAAGACCGCAGACGGAGTACAGTCTAGGGGGCCAGAGACTACAAACCTCACTCAAGGAAAAAGATCTTGGGGTGAGTATAACACCAGGCACATCTCCTGAAGCGCACATCAACCAAATAACTGCTGCAGCATATGGGCGCCTAGCAAACCTCAGAACAGCATTCCGACATCTTAATAAGGAATCATTCAGGACCCTGTACACCGTGTACGTTAGGCCCATATTGGGGTATGCGGCACCAGTTTGGAACCCACACCTAGCCAAGCACGTAAAGAAACTAGAGAAAGTGCAAAGGTTGGCAACAAGACTAGTCCCAGAGCTAAGAGGTATGTCCTACGAGGAGAGGTTAAGGGAAATCAACCTGACGACACTAGAGGACAGGAGAGATAGGGAAGACATGTTAACGACATACAAAATACTGAGAGGAATTGACAAGGTGGACAAAGACAGGATGTTCCAGAGATTGGACACAGTAACAAGGGGACACAGTTGGAAGCTGAAGACACAGATGAATCACAGGGATGTTAGGAAGTATTTTTTCAGCCACAGAGTAGTTGGGAAGTGGAATAGTTTGGGAAGCGATGTAGTGGAGGCAGGATCCATACATAGCTTTAAGCAGAAGTATGATAAAGTTCTCGGTTCAGGGAGAGTGACCTAGTAGCGGGCCAGGAGCCAGGAGCTAGGACTCGACTCCTGCAACCTCAACTAGGTGAGTACACACACACACACACACACACACACACACATTATATATATATATATATATATATATATATATATATATATATATATATATATATATATATATATATATATATATATATATATATATATATATATATATGTGTGTGTGTGTGTGTGTGTGTGTGTGTGTGTGTGTGTGTGTGTGTGTGTGTGTGTGTGTTAGTTACCATTTTGTCCTAGGCACATGTCGATTAGACACTAGGCCTGTTGTATATGAGTACGTGTGTGTGTGTGTGTGTGTGTGTGTGTGTGTGTGTGTGTGTGTGTGTGTGTGTGTGTGTGTGTGTGTCGGTGTGTGTGTACTCACCTAGTTGAGGTTGCAGGGGTCGAGTCCTAGCTCCTGGCCCCTCCTCATCACTGGTCGCTACTATATATATATATATATATATATATATATATATATATATATATATATATATATATATATATATATATATATATATATATATATATATATATATATATATATATATATATATACATATACATATACATACATACACATACATATAGGAGCTCTAGTGGGGAAACAAGTGTAGACAAGGTCATGCAAAACCCTGTGTTACAGACCAGCAATACTACTGGAGATGGTAAACAAAGGATGAGGCCCCATGTATAGTGAAGATAAAATACCAGAAAATACTGGTGGAGGCACCATTGTTAGTACAAGTGCTGAAGACAGTAAAGAGACAGAAAACACGCACCAGTAGGGAATGCAGCCACGAAAAACCAAGACAAACAGAAATCAGACCTGTGTAAATTCTGTGCATTAGGTATCTACGGGCATGGAATATTTGGAAAAACAGAGAGAGGTTTTTTAAGCGCCAGGAAGGAAAAAAAGCTGACAGGAAATGACAGAAATCATATACCAAATCCAATCATTTCTGAAGTGGAATCACAGTCGATGGCCTCCAGTCCCAAACAACAGATATTAGTGCCAGGAAAAAATACCCCCCTCCCCCATACCACCAATACCACCAATCAGACGACATTCATCTTTGCAAATATACAGGGTCTAAAGCCAGCAACGAACAACAAAACACCTTTCATCCGTGGACTGCTTGCAGAGGCAAATGCAATGTTCGCGGCTTTCACAGAGACCCACATAAAGGATCACTTGGACAATGAAATATGGATCCCGGGTTACAACCTATACAGATGCGACAGAGTTAACAGGCAAAAGGGGAGGATTGGCCTGTATATTGCAGAGTCACTTATTTGTTCAGAACTGCTAAATGCCTCAAATGATGTAGTTGAAGTTTTGGTAGCAAAGATCGAGAACCATAACTTTGTCATTGTGGCTGTATACAAGCCTCCGGATGTAACTTCCCAACAGTTCCAGGAACAGCTTCTGAAAATAGACCACTGTCTGGAAAATCTTCCATCTCCTGCCCCAAACATCTTGCTTCTGGGGGTTTTCAACCTAAGGCACCTAAAACGGAGGAATATAACAAATAATACTGTAGCAGAGATAACCCCAGGAGGCAGCTCAGATGAAAACTCCCACACACACGAGCTTTTAAATCTCTGCACCAGATTCTCCTCAAACCAGCAAATAATAGAGCCAACAAGATAGGAGAATACACTGGACCTCATCTTCACTAACGATAATCTGATACGAAATATTACCATATCAAAAACAATATTCTCAGATCACAACATAACAGAGGTTCGGGGCCTCAGATCAACAAAATGTGATCAGTCACGAGGGAGCCTTCACCAAATTCAACCTCATTAACAAAAACATAAGGTGAGACCATGTAAACCAGGTCGTAAATGATATAAACTGGGACGATATTCTAAGCAACAAGGATTCAAACCTATGTCTAGAACAAATTAACTCTGTGGCAATCGAGGTATGCTCAAGGTATATTTCTTTAAAGAAAACGAAGAGAAGATGTAAACTAGAAAGAGAAAGGCGCCCCCAATACAGGCGAAGGCAAAGAATAACAGAGCGGCTAAAAGAGACCAATATTTCTGTAGTATGAAGGGAGACACTGGTCAGAGAAACATCAAGCATCGAACTTAAGCTAAAGGAATCTTACAAGAGTCAAGAAACGCAGGAAGAACTAAAAACCATAAATGAAATTTAAAGAAACCCAAAATATTTCTTTTCTTATGCCAAATTTAAGTGGAGAACAAAATACAGTACTGGGCCACAGCTTAGACGAGATGGGTCTTACGCAGGTGACAACAAGGAAATGAATGAGTTTCTCAAGTGCCAGTATGATTCAGTTTTTAGGAAACCACTAACCAGACTAAGAGTCGAAGACCCAAATGAAGTTTATTATGACCAAGACTCAGAATTTGGTAGATTCAAAATTGTCTGATATTATCCTAACACCACATGACTTCGAAAAGGAGATAAATGGAGAAGAAGCATGGACACGGGGGTCGTACCACAGCTGCTAAAAGCAACAGACATAACCCCGCTCCACACAGAGGCCAGTAAAGCACTAGCAAGGAACTACAGACCGAAAGCGCTAACATCCCATATCATAGCCAGTATATTAGCATTTTCTGGGGCGCTATTTTCCCTTGTCCCATCATAAGACTCAGAAAGATGACTGTGGAACTATCAAAGGTTAATTTGCTAAGATTTGCCATTAACTGGAACGATTTAAGTTCAAAGAATTCCCAAAGACGGGAGTTGTGTTCATCCCAGCTGTCAGGAACGTCTATCAAGTCGCTGAAGTATACCATGTGATGAGCTCTGTAAGGAGACTGTTTAATTGGTTTTGCTGCGCCTACATCCACGTCACGAAAGCCAAGGCTGCATTAATCTCAGAACGGGTAGAACTTGTACCCATGGCCAGTGAGTTCTGAACCTGACAGGCCAGTGAGTTCTGAACCTGACAGGCCAGTGTGTTAATCACTCGGCCGAGTGGTTAACACACTGGCCGCGGCCCTCATGACCTGTGTACAAGGCAGTGAACGGTACTCAAAGCCTGTAAGGCACTCTTCTATATTCACTCAGCTGAAGCTTACCTCGCCTATCTGATATATCTACACTAAGTCATATAAAATGATAAACCTCGTCCACAATAAGTGTGTGATTCCATGCACACAACGTTTGGTAAAAATGAATACTAAAATACAGAAGTTGAGGTCCTTGAGAGTGTGGTATATCTGCGACGCTCACAACTACGTCGTTATGTATGAATGGGCCCAGCCAGGTGTAGCAAAATATTGTATCAACACGTCATCGAGAATAAATCTCGTGATACGCATTTATTACGTCTTTCACCAAGTGGAAGACGAGAGGGTTGTGCTTGCTGAGGTATATACCAAGAGAACTACAGTAGGTGATACATCAAATGTATGAAACATGGAGTGCACTTGGCTGGTGCCGTGGCAGTGAAGACAGCATCCGGCAGATAAGGTTGACTCAGTATATACCTCTCAGCAAGAACATGTACTCTGCTGCTGCACATCTCTCACCTCACTCCTCACCTCACCTCTCTTTTATCTTCCACCTCTTCATCTCTCGCAAGATCCGCCTTAAGGACAATGCAAAAACCAGCAGGCACATACTTCAAAACAAGTGACGGTGCTAGGCCTTTTCATATCTACGTGAAGGATATGTCGTCACATCCGCTGGTGGGAGCGAAGGCGCCAGGCCACTCCAGTGTTTAGTGTGAGGAGGAGCTGTGAGGGAGGACCCCACCAGTACTCCTCACTGTATGTAGTTTGAGTTGTGAGGGAGCACCGCCCCCCACCACCACCACTGTACCTCACACTACCTTCAAGAAAGACCTCCTTCCATCTTCATGTCCCGCCGACGCAAAGAGTAAGTTAAAACCTACCCCGGAAGACTGGACTCTTGTGGTGCAAGCTTGTTGCAACCTTGCTCTGCACACTGGCACCTGCAGAAGCTTCAAGCTTCTACATAACCAAATAATGTTGGTTGACCCAGAATAATTTAGTTATGTAGAATTTAGAAACAAATGTTAGATCCCAAAGCAAAAATGGCCAATATATTATTGTATTTTTTTTATCAATATTCTTGCCTGCTAGAAAGGATAAACAGAACTGTAGAGATAAATGGTTTAGAGAACCGACAAGTTGATAAATTAGACATTTATGCAACACTTAGGCATTTTCACTGAGGAAACGTGTCGCCTCACAATGGCTTCATTAGTCCAGTACACAGAAGGATGAATAGGCAATATATAACCTCCAAAGAATCACAGTGAATCGTAATAAAAATCTTTGCTATAAAAATTACACAAGTCGCTACTTTCATGCATAATATTTATCATCGTATTTTAATAGAGCACAGAAGCATCTCACTAGTGATAACTAAGATAGAGAGGCGGGCCAGGAGGGAGCACACAGTGTAGACCCGGCACACAAGGTCTCCACACCAGGGGGGGTGTATCTCAAGGTGTATATACGCTCAGACGTTATTTTTAACCCCCCATTTAAGTGATTAATGCATTTTTGACAAGAGGTGAACACGTTACGTGCAGCATTAATGACCTTCATGTAGTCGATAGGCTTAAAACCTCATAAAAACTATTAATTTTGCACTGCTGACTAGCGGAGCTGAAGTAAGCTAGTTCTGAATAGTAAAGTAAGTTAATGCTTCACCAAGGAGGGCTTCAAGTGCCTATGGACATTTTTAAAGGCCGTTGGAGGTTATATAGGTAGTTCTAGATTGTCTGAGGTAAAGGTAGGGAGTTGAGTGATTGTTGAGGGCATTGTAGAGACCTTGTGCTTGCTGGCAAGTTATGCAACAAGGATATGGGGGCTCACAGCCTCGCCTTCCAACTATGGCAAATTATTTTACAAAGTTTTATTTGCTTGGCCGAAAATTCTGGTCAGTGTCGCAATGAGCTGAGAAAAACATGACTGTATTCAAAACTTATGAGAAAGTTGCAGACGTGATGGCATTATTCAGGTCACCGTTGTCATCCACACCTCACTTTCTACCCACATAAAGTCTTTTTAACCTCTGTATGTCGGACGTGATCAAGGTCCCACAACCGGAACGTTTTCAAAAAAATATGTCCTGGTGTTAGCTTACGTGTCTTTCTAAACAAGATGTGACGATGTTCCTCAAGAAGGATAGGTTGCGGCGCTTCTGAGTGTTTTTACAACCAACTGATCTGACTGACCACTCAGAAGCACTGCAACCTATCCTTCTTGAGGAATATCATCACCTGATCATCAACTGATGATCTGAAGATCAGTTGGTTGTGAAAATACATGGTGGAAATGCATAGAAATATATGGAAATAATCTCTGTTGTTCTTACCCTCCAAACGAAATGACAACGATGTTATGTAGGTATCTTCGTCATGATGCAACCATGATTTACGAGTTACTTCTATCATCTTAACTATGTATGATGTTTGGGGACTCTTTCTTCTCCCTGAAAATCCCGCTACTGACCGAGGCTGTGTTGGCAGAGATTAAGTCCGGTAACTTTGTTGTCCAGCGTAGCTAAGAAATTCGAGCAAGTGGACCGCTGACCAGGTCCAGGAGTGACTTACTGGAACAGCGAGGGAAGGTGCGAGAGTCTATATTACATAACAAGATCATACATCTGCAGCTGGACACTGTGGTACAACCTTAGGTCTAAAAACTGTAGTACAATCACAGGTCTGGACACTATGGACACTATGGACACCAGACACTGTGGTTGTACCACAGGTTTGGACACTATGGTACACCATCAAGTCTGGACACTGTGGTACAACATCTGGTCTGGACACTGTGGTACAATATCAGGTCTGAACACTGGTACAACCTCATATCTGGACGCTGGTCTGTAGCGGCAGGTACTGCCATCACCTGGACGCTGGTCTGTAGCGGCAGCTACTGCCATCACCTTGACGCTGGTCTGTAGCGGCAGCTACTGCCATCACCTGGACGCTGGCTTGTAGCGGCAGCTACTGCCATCACCTGGACGCTGGCTTGTAGCGGCAGCTACTGCCATCACCTGGACGATGGCTTCTAGCGGCAGCTACTGCCATCACCTGGACGCTGGTGTGTAGCGGCAGCTACTGCCATCACCAGGACTCTGGCTTGTAGCTGCAGCTACTGCCATCACCTGGACGCTGGTGTGTAGCGGCAGCTACTGCCATCACCTGGACGCTGGTGTGTAGCGGCAGCTACTGCCATCACCTGGACGCTGGTGTGTAGGGGCAGCTACTGCCATCACCAGGCCGCTGGTCTGTAGTGGCAGCTACTGCCATCACCTGGACGCTGGTCTGTAGCGGCAGCTACTGCCATCACCTGGACGCTGGTCTGTAGCGGCAGCTACTGCCATCACCTGGACGCTGATCTGTAGCGGCAGCTACTGCCATCACCTGGACGCTGGCTTGTAGCGGAAGGTACTGCCATCACCTGGACGCTGGTCTGTAGCGGCAGCTACTGCCATCACCTGGACGCTGGTCTGTAGCGGCAGCTATTGCCATCACCTGGACGCTGGCCTGTAGCGGCAACTACTGCCATCACCTGGACGCTGGTGTGTAGCGGCAGCTACTGCCATCACCTGGACGCTGGTGTGTAGCGGCAGCTACTGCCATCACCTGGACGCTGGCCTGTAGCGGCAACTACTGCCATCACCTGGACGCTGGCCTGTAGCGGCAACTACTGCCATCACCTGCACGCTGGTCTGTAGCGGCAGCTACTGCCATCACCTGCACGCTGGTCTGTAGCGGCAGCTACTGCAATCACCTGCACGCTGGTCTGTAGCGGCAGCTACTGCCATCACCTGCACGCTGGCTTGCAGCGGCAGCTACTGCCATCACCTGGACGCTGCTCTGTAGCGTCAGCTACTGCCATCACCTGCACGCTGGTGTGTAGCGGCAGCTACTGCCATCACCTGCACGCTGGTGTGTACCGGCAGCTACTGCCATCACCTGGACGCTGGTCTGTAGCGGCAGCTACTGCCATCACCTGCACGCTGGTGTGTAGCGGCAACTACTGCCATCACCCGCACGCTGGTGTGTAGCGGCAACTACTGCCATCACCTGCACGCTTGTGTGTAGCGGCAGCTACTGCCATCACCTGCACGCTGGTGTGTAGCGGCAGCTACTGCCATCACCTGCACGCTGGTGTGTAGCGGCAACTACTGCCATCACCTGCACGCTGGTGTGTAGCGGCAGCTACTGCCATCACCTGCACGCTGGTGTGTAGCGGCAGGTGCTGCCATCACCTGCACGCTGGTGTGTAGCGGCAGCTACTGCCATCACCTGCACGCTGGTGTGTAGTGGCAGCTACTGCCATCACCTGCACGCTGGTGTGTAGCGGCAGCTACTGCCATCACCTGCACGCTGGTGTGCAGCGGCAGCTGCTGCCATCACCTGCACGCTGGTGTGTAGCGGCAACTACTGCCATCACCTGCACGCTGGTGTGTAGCGGCAGCTACTGCCATCACCTGCACGCTGGTGTGTAGCGGCAGGTGCTCCCATCACGTGCACGCTGGTGTGTAGCGGCAGCTACTGCCATCACCTGCACGCTGGTGTGTAGCGGCAGCTACTGCCATCACCTGCACGCTGGTGTGTAGCGGCAACTACTGCCATCACCCGCACGCTGGTGTGTAGCGGCAACTACTGCCATCACCTGCACGCTTGTGTGTAGCGGCAGCTACTGCCATCACCTGCACGCTGGTGTGTAGCGGCAGCTACTGCCATCACCTGCACGCTGGTGTGTAGCGGCAACTACTGCCATCACCTGCACGCTGGTGTGTAGCGGCAGCTACTGCCATCACCTGCACGCTGGTGTGTAGCGGCAGGTGCTGCCATCACCTGCACGCTGGTGTGTAGCGGCAGCTACTGCCATCACCTGCACGCTGGTGTGTAGTGGCAGCTACTGCCATCACCTGCACGCTGGTGTGTACCGGCAGCTACTGCCATCACCTGCACGCTGGTGTGCAGCGGCAGCTGCTGCCATCACCTGCACGCTGGTGTGTAGCGGCAACTACTGCCATCACCTGCACGCTGGTGTGTAGCGGCAGCTACTGCCATCACCTGCACGCTGGTGTGTAGCGGCAGGTGCTCCCATCACGTGCACGCTGGTGTGTAGCGGCAGCTACTGCCATCACCTGCACGCTGGTGTGTAGCGGCAGCTACTGCCATCACCTGCACGCTGGTGTGTAGCGGCAGCTACTGCCATCACCTGCACGCTGGTGTGTAGCGGCAGCTACTGCCATCACCTGCACGCTGGCTTGTAGCGGCAGCTACTGCCATCACCTGGACGCTGGCTTGTAGCGGCAGCTACTGCCATCACCTGGACGCTGGCTTCTAGCGGCAGCTACTGCCATCACCTGGACGCTGGCTTGTAGCGGCAGCTACTACCATCACCTGGACTCTGGCTTCTAGCGGCAGCTACTGCCATCACCTGGACGCTGGCTTGTAGCGGCAGCTACTGCCATTACCTGGACGCTGGTGTGTAGCGGCAGCTACTGCCATCACCTGTACGCTGGTGTGTAGCGGCAGCTACTGCCATCACCTGCACGCTGGTGTGTAGCGGCAGCTACTGCCATCACCTGTACGCTGGTGTGTAACGGCAGCTACTGCCATCACCTGCACGCTGGTGTGTAGCGGCAGCTACTGCCATCACCTGCACGCTGGTGTGTAGCGGCAACTACTGCCATCACCTGCACGCTGGTGTGTAGCGGCAACTACTGCCATCACCTGCACGCTGGTGTTTACCTGGAGTTTACCTGGAGAGAGTTCCGGGGGTCAACGCCCCCGCGGCCCGGTCTGTGACCAGGCCTCCTGGTGGATCAGAGCCTGATCAACCAGGCTGTTGCTGCTGGCTGCACGCAAACCAACGTACGAGCCAAAGCCGGGCTGATCAGGAACTGACTTTAGGTGCTTGTCCAGTGCCAGCTTGAAGACTGCCAGGGGTCTGTTGGTAATCCCCCTTATGTGTGCTGGGAGGCAGTTGAACAGTCTCGGGCCCCTGACACTTATTGTATGGTCTTTTAACGTGCTAGTGACACCCCTGCTTTTCATTGGGGGGATGGTGCATCGTCTGCCAAGTCTTTTGCTTTCGTAGTGAGTGATTTTCGTGTGCATGTTCGGTACTAGTCCCTCTAGGATTTTCCAGGTGTATATAATCATGTATCTCTCCCTCCTGCGTTCCAGGGAATACAGGTTTAGGAACCTCAAGCGCTCCCAGTAATTGAGGTGTTTTATCTCCGTTATGCGCACCGTGAAAGTTCTCTGTACATTCTCTAGGTCGGCAATTTCACCTGCCTTGAAAGGTGCTGTTAGTGTGCAGCAATACTCCAGCCTAGATAGAACAAGTGACCTGAAGAGTGTCATCATGGGCTTGGCCTCCCTAGTTTTGAAGGTTCTCATTATCCATCCTGTCATTTTTCTAGCAGATGCGATTGATGCAACGTTATGGTCCTTGAAGGTGAGATCCTCCGACATGATCACTCCCAGGTCTTTGACGTTGGTGTTTCGCTCTATTTTGTGGCCAGAATTTGTTTTGTACTCTGATGAAGATTTATTTTCCTCATGTTTACCATATCTGAGTAATTGAAATTTCTCATCGTTGAACTTCATATTGTTTTCTGCAGCCCACTGAAAGATTTGGTTGATGTCCGCCTGGAGCCTTGCAGTGTCTGCAATGGAAGACACTGTCATGCAGATTCGGGTGTCATCTGCAAAGGAAGACACGGTGCTGTGGCTGACATCCTTGTCTATGTCGGATATGAGGATGAGGAACAAGATGGGAGCGAGTACTGTGCCTTGTGGAACAGAGCTTTTCACCGTAGCTGCCTCGGACTTTACTCTGTTGACGACTACTCTCTGTGTTCTATTAGTGAGGAAATTATAGATCCATCGACCGACTTTTCCTGTTATTCCTCTAGCACGCATTTTGTGCGCTATTACGCCATGGTCACACTTGTCGAAGGCTTTTGCAAAGTCTGTATATATTACATCTGCATTCTTTTTGTCTTATAGTGCATTTAGGACCTTGTCGTAGTGATCCAATAGTTGAGACAGACAGGAGCGACCTGTTCTAAACCCATGTTGCCCTGGGTTGTGTAACTGATGGGTTTCTAGATGGGTGGTGATCTTGCTTCTTAGGACCCTTTCAAAGATTTTTATGATATGGGATGTTAGTGCTATTGGTCTGTAGTTCTTTGCTGTTGCTTTACTGCCCCCTTTGTGGAGTGGGGCTATGTCTGTTGTTTTTAATAACTGTGGGACGACCCCCATGTCCATGCTCCCTCTCCATAGGATGGAAAAGGCTCGTGATAGGGGCTTCTTGCAGTTCTTGATGAACACAGAGTTCCATGAGTCTGGCCCTGGGACAGAGTGCATGGGCATGTCATTTATCGCCTGTTCGAAGTCATTTGGCGTCAGGATAACATCGGATAGGCTTGTGTTAATCAAATTTTGTGGCTCTCTCATAAAAAATTAATTTTGATCTTCGACTCTCAGTCTGGTTAGCGGCTTGCTAAAAACTGAGTCATATTGGGACTTGAGTAGCTCACTCATTTCCTTGCTGTCATCTGTGTAGGACCCATCTTGTTTAAGTAGGGGCCCAATACTGGACGTTGTTCTCGATTTTGATTTGGCATAGGAGAAGAAATACTTTGGGTTTCTTTCGATTTCATTTATGGCTTTTAGTTCTTCCCGCGATTCCTGACTCCTAAAGGATTCTTTTAGCTTAAGTTCGATGCTTGCTATTTCTCTGACCAGTGTCTCCCTACGCCCTGTTACAAAAAACGCGATTCTAAAAGCTTAGAGATCTCCAGTGAATACTAGAAAGGACTGCCCTTCTAGCATCCAGCCTGTTACTGGGTTTTCGTAACAAGTAGTCAGTATCCTTGTCCAATTATCCATTAAAATTCAGTATTATTCAATAGTGCTTCAGGATTACAACTGGTAGGCTACTAACTAGAGAAATTAAAATTTAATAAATTTATTAAGTCTAGAGGTATATTATCAAATTAAATTAATCACAGCAATCAAAATAAAATCAATCTCTCGAGTTCAATATTATTGTGCTGAAAGCACATATCACATTTATAATTCTTAAGTACCGTCTGGTACATTAACATTTAATAAGATATTACAAATATGTACAAGTAAGTTTGTGTATGTGTGTAAGTGCTCTAAGTAGTTCGCTATGTCTCACGACTCGACTAGACTTAAACAAGTGACTGACAAAGTCCTCTAATAAACTAACTTCTTGACCGACTGGCAACCAGAACAGTCTGCTTGAACAATGAAAAGAATGCTAAGCCCAATAGCCATATAACAAGCGACTGCGACACAATCAGGATCAAGGAGATAATATAACGACACTAAGTAGGGACCATCAGCAGATCCTCCACAAAAGTTACAAAACTCCCATACTACTGAATCTAAGTTCAGCATAGGAAAAACCCGACTGTGACAATACACAGAAACCAGTACAAAATTAGGTCAGAAGCTATAGCTAAGGACCTGAGATGTTCAGAGTGTCTAAGCGACACACAACCTCAGTACAACGTCGAAAATCACTAAGTCTATACAATGTTCTGTGAACAGAGTTCTACAGAACTAACAAGAATAATGAGACAGACAATCTGTCCAACCACCAAGCGAGTCTAGAGCAGACTGAATACTTCACGAGAGGTGAGGACACCCCCCCTCGATCACGTGATAGCCCCGTGGACAGCACAGCTCAGAAGCCGGCAGTATAACGAGCGACAAGCGATAATTACAGTAGTTTGACAATCAAGGCTTGAACTGAGCACATATGTACATCCTAACAACATAGGCTACGTCAAATAACAATATAAGGCAATACATTTGCGATTTAGCTATTATCGCAAATATAAGCAATATAAAATTCTATGAAAAGGTAATATACATTATATATATATACATAATAATCATTGTAACCCATTCAGGGGTTGCAACACCCCCCCCCCCTAGCACGACAAACGGTTGCACTAGGAGTTGCATTAATGTCTTTCACATTATTACTGATTACTCATATCAATACAATTTAATATAAATATTAATCAAAGTCTCTCTTGTGCCAAGCACCTCTACAATTTCACAGCGTCCGTCACTAGGATATGCCCCTAGTACTAGGGCAGTACACAGTATCGTATCTCTGCATACTCGTGGTTATGTACATCAGTGTAGAGACAGGATAGCGCTGACAAGGAGGGCACGTTGAGGCTCGATCATAGTAGAGGAGACTGCATTCCACTCTTAAGTAGTGGTTGTGGAATGCTAGGCAGTATGAACATCTGAGTATGAAACAGCTTAAGGTGTGTAGTGGGTGGGGGGGGGTCTGCGGCAGGACAGTGTTGCGTCACGCGCAGTACATCACCCGCACCACACTACCCACTCAACACTCAGCTTGTCTCCTCCTCACACAACAATACTGTGAATACATAAATATAATAATTAGACATGACATGAGTATATATAGTTAATATGGGCTGGAGGGATTAAGTTACTTTACTGAATTTGACATAGCAAGTAACAAAAGGTATTTGGGCATAAAATTACGTTAATTTAATGTAACTGATAATTATTAAGGACGTGACAGAGCGTCAGCAATTACATTACAATGACCACTTATGTGTTTTATACTAATAGAATAAGGTTGGATTCTGAGGGCCCACCTCATGATCCTAGCATTTTTACTTTTCATAGTGTTTATATAAGTGAGTGGATTGTGGTCAGAAAAAACGTTAATTTTAAATGGGGAAGTGCCCAAATACACGTCAAAATGTTCCAAGGACACCACAAGAGCTAGAGCCTCTTTCTCAATAGTGGCATAATTTTTCTGGTGTCGTTTAAGCTTAGATGAATAGTAACATATAGGATGGAGAATATCAGTGGATGTTGACTGTTGGAGCAGCACAGCGCCCACTGCATAACCACTCGCATCTATATGTAAAAAGAAGGGAAGATTGAAATTAGGACTTTTCAACACAGGAGCAGAGGATAGCAAACGTTTCAACCTTTTGAACGAGTCTGAACAATCTCTAGTCCAGGTGAACTGAACTTTGCTACTAGTAAGCTCAGTGAGAGGAGCTGCAATCTGAGAAAAGTTTGGACAGAACCTGCGATAATATCCTGCCATACCCAGGAATCTCTGTACTCCTTTCCTATCCTGTGGCACTGGAAATTCAGAAATTGCACGAACCTTAGCCTCAATAGGAGCAACCTCACCTTGGCCGATACAAAAGCCTAGATAGGTAATCTTGGCTTGACCAAAACTACATTTGGCTAAGTTAACAGTGAAGTTGTAGTGCGCCAGTCTCTCAAACAATGCTCTGAGACGCGTCAAGTGCTGTTCCCACTCGTCACTGTACACCACTAAGTCGTCAAGGTAGGCTTCTACTCCTTCTAAGTTGTGGGTCAACTCGTTCATTATACGTTGGAATGAAGAAGCCGCGTTACATAGGCCGAAGGGGGTGACGAGGTAGTTAAACAATCCATCTTGAACAGTAAAAGCAGATATTTCTTGAGCACGTTCAGTAAGCGGGACTTGATAATAGCCTCGTAAGAGATCTAAACGGCTGACAAACTGGGCTCCTGACACACGGTCAATAAGGTCGTCAATGCGAGGTAGAGGATAACCATCAGGCAAGGTGACAGAGTTCACTTTCCTGTAATCAGTGCACATCCTGAAACTACCGTCAGGTTTAGGCACTAAAATACAGGGAGATGCCCATGGACTTTTACTGCGCTCAATAAGTCCGTGAGATAACAGAAAATCAACCTCTTCTCTCAATGCTTTATGCTTCGTTGGACTCATCCTATATGGTGATTGCTTAATGGGTGATGCTCCCTGTACATCAACGTCATGTACACCCAGAGTACAACGTTTAGGAACATCACCGAACAATTCAGGGAAATGCAAAATCATGTTTTTAATATCACCAGCTTTATCACTCCCAAGGTTACTAAGAAAATCGTCTAGTGATTGTAGAGTCACTGAATTTTCTAAACGAACCTCTATACCTCTAGAGATGTCAGGTAGACTGACGTTTTCTTCCTCTGTCCTAGGAAGAATAGAAGTAGTAGGTAGAGGACTAGCGTAGTATGCCTTAAGCTGGTTAACATGGTACACATGATTAGATTTCTTTTTCCCAGGCGTACGTACCAAATAATTTACGTCGCTAAGCTTTTTCACTACTTCCAGGGGACCATCATACCTGGCTTGTAGAGCATGACCTGGTACTAATTTCCGAGCCATCACCTTATCTCCTGCTTTAAAAGAACGAGAGACAGCACGCTTGTCATAATGTTGCTTCATTCTAGCTTGGGCTGAAACTAGGTTTTTCGAAGCTAGCTCTCTAGCGGCTGTCAAATGTTGCTGCATTAATGAAGGTGAAGTACTCAATGATGGATTTGATTTTCCTGTCCACACGTCTTTCAACACTGCGAGAGGACCACGCACTTGGTGTCCGAATATTAATTCAAATGGACTAAATCCGAGACTTTCTTGCTCACTTTCTCTCATAGCGAACAGAAGAAAAGGTATACCCTCATCCCAGTCTCTAGAAAAATGTTCACAATAAGCTCTCATCATGGACTTCAGTGTCTGATGAAATCTCTCTAGAGCACCTTGTGACTGTGGATGATAACTGGTTGAAAGTACAGACTTTATTCCTAGGTGGGATAATGCTTCTCGAAAGATCTTAGAAGTGAAATTAGATCCCTGATCTGATTGTATCTCTCGTGGCAATCCAACCTGGGAGAAAAATTTCATCAGCGCTCTCACAATAGCACGAGCATTAATTTTTCTCATAGGAATAGCTTCGGGATAGCGTGTTGCAGCGTCCATAATAGTAAATAAGTATTGGTTTCCTAGTTTGGTTCTAGGCAAAGGACCAACACAATCAATAATAAGACGTGAGAATGGTTCACCATGCACGGTGATAGGAATGAGAGGCGCAGGTGGAGGTGTGTGCGCTGGCTTGCCTGTCACTTGACACACGTGGCAACGTCGCACATGATCAGCTACTGTTTCCTTCATCTTTGGCCAAGTAAAATGTTTTGCCAGTTTACCGAGTGTCTTCTTGACACCCAAATGTCCTCCTATGGGACTATTGTGAGCAAAATCAATGGCTTGTTCACGAAATGTAACTGGTAACACTACTAGATGCTTGACTGTGGTGGAAACACTATCAGCTGACAACTTACATGTATTTTTCTCCATCAGTACACCGTTACTATAATAGTAACAATTATCGAGATCCTTTGCTTCACTCTCAGTAACTGCTATATCTCTCAGTCTTTCCAGTGACTGATCAACAAACTGATCCTTGATTAAATCATCATGAGTTAGAAATTTAACGTCAGTTGTGTCCTGACTAGGTTGATGACCGGGGGGAGTTAGTGTTAATGATCCTGGGCGCAGAGCGTCACTAAACAACATATTCAACCCCAAATCATTGTCATCCACTAACTCAACAGGAGACAAGGATGGTTGTTGAATCTTTGACATAGCTCTAGTAATTGCGCTGAGAGGAAATAAAATAGGTTTCTCTCTACAAGCTTCAATGGCATAATTATCATCAGTGTTATTATCAATCACAAGTGGTTCTTTACATATACCAGCATGAAGGATATCGTTCCCTATCAACAAGTCCACTGACCTGATGGGAAATACACCACTGGATATACCCACTGAAATATAACCAGTATAATAGCTTGTTTCAATATAAACTTTGTGCAGAGGCACTTTTATAACAGCCCCTCCATAGGCTTCTAACAATACATCTATCTTGCAATAGGTATCGTCAGTTATGGGCAGTACATCTTCTCTTAATAACGTGAGATAACTGCCAGTGTCTCTGAAAGAAATTATCTCAGTTAGATGTGATTCGTCAAATCCTACTTTATCTCTCGAAAAGTAAGGACTCATCGCTGAACGAATCTTTTCGTCAGATACACTTTCTGACGCTAGTCATCTATCCTGAGTAACATTATCTAAAACAGTAGGATAAGAGGAATTGCTAGGATTTTGGTGCCTTTGTTGCTCGGAAGAGGATACGACTTGAGTGGGGGCGCCAGCCGCACGACTGTTTCTCGTATCTCTTTCTAACTTATAGCAATACTCTCTAGCATGTCCTTTTCTGTTACAATAGGTACATTTAACTTTCTTCTTCTCGATACCAGATTTCTGTCTAGCCACAGAGACAGATTCAGGATTGTGAGTTTTCCTGGTAAAGGTACGAGAAGTTACAGTAGCAGGTACATCAGGCCGGCAATGAGCAGCTGATTTAGGTTGCCAACTTCTAGGACAATTTTTAGTTACCTTGTTTCTTTGTGTTTTAGTACGTACAAGTTTGTGAGAAATCTCGTAATTGTCTGCTAATGCTGCAGTTTCCAGAATATCTGAGGTAGTATGATCGATCAGATATTCTTGTATGTCAGCAGGCATACAGTTGTTAAACTCTTCGTGTAGTAACAACTGAACAAGACTGTCGTAGTTGTTACACTTGGCAGCTCTACACCACCTCTGAAATGCAACTTTTTTCTCACGAGCAAACTCTACACAAGTTTGATCTTGTCGTCGTTGTAACGTACGAAATGCTCTTTGATAACTTACAGGTAACAAGTTATACGTCTCTAGAATTGTTTGTTTGACAGCGTCATAACTAATGTACTTGGCAAATGGCAAAGCTGCAGTACAGGTTTGAGCTCTTCCCGTCAAAGCAGTATGCAACAATGTTGCCCAGTGCTTACGTGGCCAGTTCATAGCACGTGCCTGGTTCTCAAACACATCAAAATATGTGTCTAAGTCACTTTCAAAAAACTTAGGAACCATGGATGCAGCTTTCTGCACATTAAATGTGTCCTGTGATCTATCAGTCTGTTGTCTTAACAGACGAACATTTTCTCTTTGGAAATCTTCTTCGTTCAATTTCCTCTGTGCCTCTATTTGTGCAGTCTGCAACATAAGGAGGCGTTCAAACCTCTCAAACTGTTCCTGAGAGATAGGACCAGTGGGTAATGGAGGAGTAGGGAAATTAACATGGTCTGGACGGTCCTTAGGTCGGACACTTCGTCCAGCCGTCTCTAGAGAGTCTAGATCTGGTCTAGGATAAGTAGATACAGGTGTAGCATACACTGTACTAGTATTAGGCTGTGTCATACTACCAGCTATACTCTGTACTAATGTGTCAGTGAGGGAAGGCGTGAGCGAGAACTGAGCTACACTAGGCTCAGACACTAGGCTCACTTCTGCCTTAGTTGCTCTTTCTTCAACTTCAAATAGAGCCATACTTCCTAATTGTGACACTAGGCTTTCTGAATCTGAATCATAATCAGACATCTCTGTATGAGCAGGAAACAATATATCTTTAATTAATGCTCTGACAGTTTCAGCTGTGTAATTCCTGTTATACGTCACACCGAGATACTTGGCTACTTGCCAACACGTCTGAAGTTTTAATGTACTTAACTCAGACAAAGTCAGAGTATCAATTAACTGTTTCACTTTGGCATACATCACGAAAATAATTGTACTACGAGAGAGTGATTATGGGAAACTATAATCCTAATAGGAATTTTAGTGTTAGTTGTCTTAGAGCTAGAACTCATAAACAGTATTTCCATCTCCTTGGATCAAGAGACTCAGTCAAGTACATACATCCACCTGGTATGTTGTACAAGACTAAACTCAAAGTCTTCAGATTAGGAAAGTACTCAAAGTGTTTGATCATAGAAGTACTAGTATGTCAAACTGGACAATTTCTCCAACACCTTGGATCAAGAGCATCCCGGACAGGCCCCCATTTGTTACAAAAAACGCGATTCTAAAAGCTTAGAGATCTCCAGTGAATACTAGAAAGGACTGCCCTTCTAGCATCCAGCCTGTTACTGGGTTTTCGTAACAAGTAGTCAGTATCCTTGTCCAATTATCCATTAGAAATTCAGTATTATTCAATAGTGCTTCAGGATTACAACTGGTAGGCTACTAACTAGAGAAATTAAAATTTAATAAATTTATTAAGTCTAGAGGTATATTATCAAATTAAATTAATCACAGCAATCAAAATAAAATCAATCTCTCGAGTTCAATATTATTGTGCTGAAAGCACATATCACATTTATAATTCTTAAGTACCGTCTGGTACATTAACATTTAATAAGATATTACAAATATGTACAAGTTTGTGTATGTGTGTAAGTGCTCTAAGTAGTTCGCTATGTCTCACGACTCGACTAGACTTAAACAAGTGACTGACAAAGTCCTCTAATAAACTAACTTCTTGACCGACTGGCAACCAGAACAGTCTGCTTGAACAATGAAAAGAATGCTAAGCCCAATAGCCATATAACAAGCGACTGCGACACAATCAGGATCAAGGAGATAATATAACGACACTAAGTAGGGACCATCAGCAGATCCTCCACAAAAGTTACAAAACTCCCATACTACTGAATCTAAGTTCAGCATAGGAAAAACCCGACTGTGACAATACACAGAAACCAGTACAAAATTAGGTCAGAAGCTATAGCTAAGGACCTGAGATGTTCAGAGTGTCTAAGCGACACACAACCTCAGTACAACGTCGAAAATCACTAAGTCTATACAATGTTCTGTGAACAGAGTTCTACAGAACTAACAAGAATAATGAGACAGACAATCTGTCCAACCACCAAGCGAGTCTAGAGCAGACTGAATACTTCACGAGAGGTGAGGACACCCCCCCCTCGATCACGTGATAGCCCCGTGGACAGCACAGCTCAGAAGCCGGCAGTATAACGAGCGACAAGCGATAATTACAGTAGTTTGACAATCAAGACTTGAACTGAGCACATATTATGTACATCCTAACAACATAAGCTACGTCAAATAACAATATAAGGCAATACATTTACGATTTAGCTATTATCGCAAATATAAGCAATATAAAATTCTATGAAAAGGTAATATACATTATATATATACATAATAATCATTGTAACCCATTCAGGGGTTGCAACAAGCGGCAACTATTGCCATCACCTGCACGCTGGTGTGTAGCGGCAGCTACTGCCATCACCTGCACGCTGGTGTGTAGCGGCAGCTACTGCCATCACCTGGACGCTGGTGTGTAGCGGCAGCTACTGCCATCACCTGCACGCTGGTGTGTAGCGGCACCTACTGCCATCACCTGCACGCTGGTGTGTAGCGGCAGCTGTTGCCATCACCTGCACGCTGGTGTGTAGCGGCAGCTACTGCCATCACCTGCACGCTGGTGTGTAGCGGCAACTACTGCCATCACCTGCACGCTGGTGTGTAGCGGCAGCTACTGCCATCACCTGCACGCTGGTGTGTAGCGGCAGCTACTGCCATCACCTGCACGCTGGTGTGTAGCGGCAGCTGCTGCTATCACCTGCAAGCTGGTGTGTAGCGGCAGCTACTGCCATCACCTGCACGCTGGTGTGTAGCGGCAACTACTGCCATCACCTGCACGCTGGTGTGTAGCGGCAGCTACTGCCATCACCTGCACGCTGGTGTGTAGTGGCAGCTACTGCCATCACCTGCACGCTGGTGTGTAGCGGCAGCTACTGCCATCACCTGCACGCTGGTGTGTAGCGGCAGTTACTGCCATCACCTGCACGCTGGTGTGTAGCGGCAGCTACTGCCATCACCTGCACGCTGGTGTGTAGCGGCAGCTGCTGCCATCACCTGCACGCTGGTGTGTAGCGGCAACTACTGCCATCACCTGCACGCTGGTGTGTAGTGGCAGCTACTGCCGTCACCTGCACGCTGGTGTGTAGCGGCAGCTGCTGCCATCACCTGCACGCTGGTGTGTAGCGGCAGCTACTGCCATCACCTGCACGCTGGTGTGTAGCGGCAGCTGCTGCCATCACCTGCACGCTGGTGTGTAGCGGCAGCTGCTGCCATCACCTGCACGCTGGTGTGTAGCGGCAGCTACTGCCATCACCTGCACGCTGGTGTGTAGCGGCAGCTACTGCCATCATCTGCACGCTGGTGTGTAGCGGCAGCTACTGCCATCACCTGCACGCTGGTGTGTAGCGGCAGCTACTGCCATCACCTGCACGCTGGTGTGTAGCGGCAGCTACTGCCATCACCTGCACGCTGGTGTGTAGCGGCAGCTACTGCCATCACCTGCACGCTGGTGTGTAGCGGCAGCTACTGCCATCACCTGCACGCTGCTGTGTAGTGGCAGCTACTGCCATCACCTGCACGCTGGTGTGTAGCGGCAGCTACTGCCATCACCTGCACGCTGGTGTGCAGCGGCAGCTACTGCCATCACCTGCACGCTGGTGTTAAGCGGCAGCTACTGCCATCACCTGCACGCTGGTGTGTAGCGGCAGCTACTGCCATCACCTGCACGCTGGTGTGTAGCGGCAGCTACTGCCATCACCTGCACGCTGGTGTGTAGCGGCAGCTACTGCCATCACCTGCACGCTAGTGTGTAGCGGCAGCTGCTGCCATCACCTGCACGCTGGTGTGTAGCGGCAACTACTGCCATCACCTGCACGCTGGTGTGTAGCGGCAACTACTGCCATCAACTGCACGCTGGTGTGTAGCGGCAACTACTGCCATCACCTGCACGCTGGTGTGTAGCGGCAGCTACTGCCATCACCTGCACGCTGGTGTATAGCGGCAACTACTGCCATCACCTGCACGCTGGTGTGTAGCGGCAACTACTGCCATCACCTGCACGCTGGTGTGTAGCGGCAGCTGCTGCCATCACCTGCACGCTGGTGTGTAGCGGCAGCTACTGCCATCACCTGCACGCTGGTGTGTAGCGGCAGCTACTGCCATCACCTGCACGCTGGTGTGTAGCGGCAGCTACTGCCATCACCTGCACGCTGGTGTGTAGCGGCAGCTACTGCCATCACCTGCACGCTGGTGTGTAGCGGCAGCTACTGCCATCACCTGCACGCTGGTGTGTAGCGGCAGCTGCTGCCATCACCTGCACGCTTGTGTGTAGCGGCAGCTACTGCCATCACCTGCACGCTGGTGTGTAGCGGCAGCTACTGCCATCACCTGCACGCTGGTGTGTAGCGGCAGCTGCTGCCATCACCTGCACGCTGGTGTGTAGCGGCAGCTACTGCCATCACCTGCACGCTGGTGTGTAGCGGCAGCTGCTGCCATCACGTGCACGCTGGTGTGTAGCGGCAGCTGCTGCCATCACCTGCACGCTGGTGTGTAGCGGCAACTACTGCCATCACCTGCACGCTGGTGTGTAGCGGCAGCTACTGCCATCACCTGCACGCTGGTGTGTAGCGGCAGCTACTGCCATCACCTGCACGCTGGTGTGTAGCAGCAGCTACTGCCATCACCTGCACGCTGGTGTGTAGCGGCAGCTACTGCCATCACCTGCACGCTGGTGTGTAGCGGCAACTACTGCCATCACCTGCACGCTGGTGTGTAGCGGCAGCTACTGCCATCACCTGCACGCTTGTGTGTAGCGGCAGCTACTGCCATCACCTGCACGCTGGTGTGTAGCGGCAGCTACTGCCATCACCTGCACGCTGGTGTGTAGCGGCAACTACTGCCATCACCTGCACGCTGGTGTGTAGCGGCAGCTACTGCCATCACCTGCACGCTGGTGTGTAGCGGCAGCTACTGCCATCACCTGCACGCTGGTGTGTAGCGGCAGCTACTGCCATCACCTGCACGCTGGTGTGTAGCGGCAGCTGCTGCCATCACCTGCACGCTGGTGTGTAGCGGCAGCTGCTGCCATCACCTGCACGCTGGTGTGTAGCGGCAGCTGCTGCCATCACCTGCACGCTGGTGTGTAGCGGCAGCTGCTGCCATCACCTGCCATCCATCTCACTCGCACTTCTACTGGCTGACATTTTTTTTTTACTGTGAGACATAAATTATCCAGAAACATTGTCCTAATGACTGATAAGTACTGGTACACTCCCTCCCTTCATCCCTCCCTTCATCCCTCCCTTCATCCCTCCCTTCATCCCTCCCTTCATCCCTCCCTTCATCCCTCCTTCATCACTCCCTTCATCCCTCCCTTCATCCTTCCCTTCATCCCTCCCTTCATCCCTCCCTTCATCCCTCCCTTCATCCCTCCCTTCATCCCTCCCTTCATCCTTCCCTTCATCCCTCCCTTCATCCCACCCATAATCCCTCCCTTCATCCCTCCCTTCATCCCTCCCTTCATCCCTCCCTTCATCCCTCCCTTCATCCCTCCCTTCATCCCTCCCTTCATCCCTCCCTTCATCCCTCCCTTCATCCCTCCCTTCATCCCTCCCTTCATCCCTCCCTTCATCCCTCCCTTCATCCCTCCCTTCATCCCTCCCTTCATCCCTCCCTTCATCCCTCCCTTCATCCTTCCCTTCATCCCTCCCATAATCCCTCCCTTCATCCCTCCCTTCATCCCACCCTTCATCCCTCCCTTCATCCCCCCTTCATCCCTCCCTTCATCCCTCCCTTCATCCTTCCCTTCATCCCTCCCTTCATCCCTCCCTTCATCCCTCCCTTCATCCCTCCCTTCATCCCTCCCTTCATCACTCCATTCATCACTCCCTTCATCCCTCCCATCATCCTTCCCTTCATCCCTCCCTTCATCACCCTGTTCATCCCTCCCTTCATCCCTCCTTTCATCACTCCCTTCATCACTCCATTCATCCCTCCCTTCATCCCTCTCTTCATCCCTCCCTTCATCCCTCCCTTCATCCCTCCCTTCATCACTCCCTTCATGACTCCTTTCATCACTCCCTTCATCCCTCCCATCATCCCTCCCTTCATCCCTCCCTTCATCCCTCCCTTCATCCCTCCCTTCATCACTCCCTTCATTACTCCTTTCATCACTCCCTTCATCACTCCCTTTATCCCTCTCTTCATCCCTCCCTTCATCCTTCCCTTCATCCCTCCCTTCATCCCTCCCTTCATCCGTCCCTTCATCCCTCCCTTCATCCCTCCCTTCATCCCTCCCTTCATCCCTCCCTTCATCCTTCCCTTCATCCCTCCCTTCATCACCCTGTTCATCCCTCCCTTCATCCCTCCTTTCATCACTCCCTTCATCACTCCATTCATCCCTCCCTTCATCCCTCTCTTCATCCCTCCCTTCATCCCTCCCTTCATCCCTCCCTTCATCACTCCCTTCATTACTCCTTTCATCACTCCCTTCATCACTCCCTTTATTCCTCTCTTCATCCCTCCCTTCATCCCTCCCTTCATCCCTCCCTTCATCACTCTGTTCATCCCTCCCTTCACCACTCTGTTCATCCCTCCCTTCATCCCTCCTTTCATCACTCCCTTCATCACTCCCTTCATCCCTCCCTTCATCCCTCCCTTCATCTCTCCCTTCATCCCTCCCATCATCCCTCCCTTCATCCCTCCCTTCATCACTCTCTTCATCCCTCCCTTCATCCCTCCCTTCATCCCTCCCTTCAACCCTCCCTTCGTCCCTCCCTTCATCCCTCCCTTCATCACTCCCTTCATCCCTCCCTTCATCCCTCCTTGATCCCTCCTTTCATCCCTCCCTTCATTCCTCTCTTCATCCCTCCCTCCATCACTCCCTTCATCCCTCCCTCCATCACTCCCTTCATCCCTTTCTTCATCACTCCCTTGATCCCTCCCTTTATCCCTCATTTCATCCCTCCCTTCATCCCTCCCTTCATCCCTCTCTTCATCCCTCCCTCCATCACTCCCTTCATCCCTCTTTCCATCACTCCATTCATCTCTTTCTTCATCACTCCCTCCATCACTCCCTTCATCCCTTTCTTCATCACTCCCTTCATCCCTCCCTTCATCCCTTCCTTCATCCGTCCCTTCATCCCTCCCTCCATCACTCCCTTCATCCCTTTCTTCATCACTCCCTTCATATCACCCTTCATCCCTCCCTTCATCCCTCCTTTTATCCCTCCCTCCATCACTCCCTTCATCCATTTCTTCATCACTCCCTTCATCCCTCCCTTCACCCCTCCCTTCATCACTCCCTTCATCCCTCCCTTCATCCCTTCCTTCATCCGTCCCTTCATCCCTCCCTCCATCACTCCCTTCATCCCTCCCTCCATGACTCCCTTCATCTCTTTCTTCATCAGTCCCTTCATCCCCCCTTCATCCCTCCCTTCATCACTCTATCCCTCCCTTCTTCAAATCTCTGTCCCAGATTTTCGCTTGGCCGACTTCATGGGACTGAAAAATGACCTGGGTGGGCTAAATTGGGATGTCCTGACTATGGGTCAGATAGGTGATCGTGGTTGCCAATATGACGTTTTTCAGAGCATAGTTCTAGCTGCCCAGACAACTTTTGTGCCGAGTAGGGAAATTAGATCTAACAAAAATGATCCCAAATGGATGAACAATAGATTAAAACATCTCACTGGTCAAAAGAGACACATATATAGGCGTATCGAAAGAGGGGATGGGCAGTTAAGAAATCAATATATTCAGTTAAAGAGAGAAATAAAAAAATGGAATAAGAAGAGCAAAAAGGGATTATGAGGCTAAGGTCGCAAGGGATTCGAAGACTAACCCAAAAGGGTTCTTTCAGGTATACAGAAGTAAGATTATCGAAAAGATAGGCCCACTTATGAGTAACTCAGGAAAACACTAGCAAAATTCCTGAAATAATAGATTATGTAGAACAGGATAATAAACTATGCACGATAGTGGTAACTAGTGACATGGTCCTCAGACAAATAGAGAAACTAAAACCTAACAAATCCCCAGGCCCTGATGAACTGTTTGCAAGGAATGTAAAGAGGAACTTAGCATACCTTTGGCTAATCTTTTTAACATATCACTACAAACTGGCATAGTGCCTGATATGTGGAAAATGGCAAATGTAATACCTATTTACAAGGCAGGTGACAGGTCCTTGGCTTCGAACTATAGGCCAATAAGCCTTACCTCCATAGTGGGAAAATTTATGGAATCAGTAATTGCCGAAGCAATTCGTAGCCATCTTGATAGGCACAAATTTATTAAATGAATCTCAACACGGTTTTACAAAGGGACGTTCCTGTCTTACGAATTTACTAACTTTCTTCACTAAGGTGTAAAGTAAAAGGACACAAGTGCAACTAATGTGACATTTTATTGTGGCAACGTTTCGCTCTCCAGGAGCTTTATCAAGCCATTACATTTTACTTTTTACTTTACATATTGTCGGTAATTCTACCAACTTTCTTCACTAAGGTGTGTGAGGAGGTAGATCATGGTAATGAATATGATATTATGTATATGGACTTCAGTAAGGCTTTCGATAAAGTTCCACACCAGAGGCTACTGAGGAAACTTAAGGCACACGGAATATGAGGAGAATTTTTTCCTGGGTAGAGGCATGGCTGACAAATAGGCAGCAGAGAGTTTGCATAAATGAGGAGAAATCAGAATGGGGGCACGTCACAAGCGGTGTTCCTCAGGGGTCAGTGTTGGGCCCGTTGTTGTTCACAATCTACATAAACGACATAGATGAGGGAATAAATAGCGACATAAGCAAATTTGCTGATGACACCAAAATAGGCCGTCCAATTTATTCTAATGAGGACATTAGAGCACTCCAGAATGATTCCAATAGACTGATGCAATGGTCGGAGAAGTGGCAGATGCAGTTTAATACAGACAAATGCAAAGTCCTAAATATTGGACAAGAAAATAACCATGCCACATATAAACTAAATAATGTAGATCTTAATATTAAGGATTGCAAAAAGGATTTAGGAGTTCTGGTTAGCAGTAATCTGAAACTAAGACAACAGTGCATTAGTGTTCGCAATAAAGCTAACAGAATCCTTGGCTTCATAGCAAAAAGTATAAATAATAGAAGTCCTCAGGTTGTTCTCCAGCTCTATATATCTTTGGTTAGGCCTCATTTAGACTATGCTGCACAGTTTTGGTCACCGTATTACAGAATGGATATAAATGCACTGGAAAACGTACAGAGCAGGATGACAAAGTTGATCCCATGTATCAGAATTCTTCCCTAAGATGATAGACTGAGGACCCTGAATCTGCACCCTCTAGACAGGCGTAGAATTAGGGGGGACATGACTGAGGTGTATAAATAGAAAACAGGAATTAATAAAGGGGATGTAAATAGCGTACTAAAAATATCTAACATAGACAGGACTCGCAGCAATGGCTTTAAATTGGAAAAAAATCAGATTCAGGAAGGATATAGGAAAGCACTGGTTTGGTAATAGAGTTGTGGATGAGTGGAATAAATTCTCGAGTACCGTCATAGCAGCTAAGACGTTGTGTAGTTTTAAAAATAGGTTAGACAAGTTCATGAGTGAGTGTGGGTGGGTGTGAGTTGGACCTGACTAGCTTGTGCTGGTAGATCGGATGCAGTGGCGTGTCTGACCTCACTAGGTCAAGGCATTGGCTTAAGCCGGTGGGGGAATTGGACCTGCCTCCCATGGGCCAGTAAGCCTTTTGCATTAGAACTGTACAAAATTCTAATGCTCTATTCATTCACGTGAGAGATTTTAACCATCCAATTGATTTTCAAAAAGTTGAGAAAGTTGCGTCAAGCAAGTCCATGGTCGACAGGAATATAATTGAATCTTGTTTCATAAAAGCAGTTTTGACAATAATATGAATATTTCCTTTGGTTTATATAAATTGGATTCATTTATAAATAATACAATTTAGGAAGAATTTAATGATACATTAGACAAGTAATAGATCTTAATTCTTGGGTAGAGTATTAGTTGGGTTGCACAGTCGGGTGTCGTCAGGCGTGTGTGAGGTGTAGTCTTGTTGTTGTGAAGTGATTGTGATGTGTAGTCTTGTTGTTTAGTTTCTTCCGGGGGTTGTTGTGACAGTGTCCCAGGATGCGACCCACACCAGTCGACTAACACCCAGGTACCCATTTTACTGATGGGGAACATAGACAACAGTCTCCAATGTTTCTACTCTTGGGAATCGAACCCACGTGTGATTAACCACCAGGCCACCAGATGTGTAGTCTTGTTGTTGTGACGTGATTGTGAGGTGTAGTCTTGTTGTTGTGACGTGATTGTGATGTGTAGTCTTGTTGTTGTGACGTGATTGTGAGTAGTCTTGTTGTGACGTGATTGTGAGTAGTCTTGTTGTTGTGACGTGATTGTGAGGTGTAGTCTTGTTGTTGTGACGTGATTGTGATGTGCAGTCTTGTTGTTGTGACGTGATTGTGAGGTGTAGTCTTGTTGTTGTGACGTGATTGTGAGGAGTAGTCTTGTTGTTGTGAGGTGATTATGAGGTGTAGTCCTGTTGTGGTGACGTGATTGTGAGGTGTAGTCTTGTTGTTGTGACGTGATTGTGATGTGTAGTCTTGTTGTTGTGACGTGATTGTGAGGTGTAGTCTTGTTGTTGTGACGTGATTGTGAGGAGTAGTCTTGTTGTGGTGACGTGATTGTGAGGTGTAGTCCTGTTGTGGTGACGTGATTGTGAGGTGTAGTCTTGTTGCTGTGACGTGATTGTGATGTGTAGTCTTGTTGTTGTGACGTGATTGTGAGGTGTAGTCTTGTTGTTGTGACGTGATTGTGATGTGTAGTCTTGTTGTTGTGGCGTGATTGTGATGTGTAGTCTTGTTGTTGTGGCGTGATTGTGATGTGTAGTCTTGTTGTTGTGGCGTGATTGTGATGTGTAGTCTTGTTGCTGTGACGTGATTGTGATGTGAAGTCTTGTTGTTGTGACGTGATTGTGATGTGTAGTCTTGTTGTTGTGACGTGATTGTGATGTGTAGTCTTGTTGTTGTGACGTGATTGTGATGTGTAGTCTTGTTGCTGTGACGTGATTGTGATGTGTAGTCTTGTTGTTGTGGCGTGATTGTGATGTGTAGTCTTGTTGTTGTGGCGTGATTGTGATGTGTAGTCTTGTTGCTGTGACGTGATTGTGATGTGAAGTCTTGTTGTTGTGACGTGATTGTGATGTGTAGTGGCTGTAGTTGTTGTGACGTGATTGTGATGTGAAGTCTTGTTGTTGTGACGTGATTGTGATGTGTAGTGACGTGATTGTGATGTTGTTGTTGTGGCGTGATTGTGATGTGTAGTCTTGTTGTTGTGGCGTGATTGTGATGTGTGTGACTGTGACGTGATTGTGATGTGAAGTCTTGTTGTTGTGACGTGATTGTGATGTGTAGTCTTGTTGTTGTGGCGTGATTGTGATGTGTAGTCTTGCTGTTGTGACGTGATTGTGAGGAGTAGTCTTGTTGTTGTGGCGTGATTGTGATGTGTAGTCTTGTTGCTGTGGCGTGATTGTGATGTGTAGTCTTGTTGTTGTGGCGTGATTGTGATGTGTAGTCTTGTTGTTGTGACGTGATTGTGATGTGTAGTCTTGTTGTTGTGACGTGATTGTGATGTGTAGTCTTGTTGTTGTGGCGTGATTGTGATGTGTAGTCTTGTTGCTGTGACGTGATTGTGATGTGTAGTCTTGTTGCTGTGACGTGATTGTGAGGAGTAGTCTTGTTGTTGTGACGTGATTGTGATGTGTAGTCTTGTTGCTGTGACGTGATTGTGATGTGTAGTCTTGTTGCTGTGACGTGATTGTGAGGAGTAGTCTTGTTGTTGTGGCGTGATTGTGATGTGTAGTCTTGTTGTTGTGGCGTGATTGTGATGTGTAGTCTTGTTGTTGTGGCGTGATTGTGATGTGTAGTCTTGTTGTTGTGACGTGATTGTGATGTGTAGTCTTGTTGTTGTGGCGTGATTGTGATGTGTAGTCTTGTTGTTGTGGCGTGATTGTGATGTGTAGTCTTGTTGTTGTGACGTGATTGTGAGGAGTAGTCTTGTTGTTGTGACGTGATTGTGAGGAGTAGTCTTGTTGTTGTGACGTGATTGTGAGGAGTAGTCTTGTTGTTGTGACGTGATTGTGAGGAGTAGTCTTGTTGTTGTGACGTGATTGTGAGGAGTAGTCTTGTTGTTGTGGCGTGATTGTGAGGAGTAGTCTTGTTGTTGTGACGTGATTGTGAGGAGTAGTCTTGTTGTTGTGACGTGATTGTGAGGAGTAGTCTTGTTGTTGTGGCGTGATTGTGATGTGTAGTCTTGTTGTTGTGGCGTGATTGTGAGGAGTAGTCTTGTTGTTGTGGCGTGATTGTGAGGAGTAGTCTTGTTGTTGTGACGTGATTGTGAGGAGTAGTCTTGTTGTTGTGACGTGATTGTGAGGAGTAGTCTTGTTGTTGTGACGTGATTGTGATGTGTAGTCTTGTTGTTGTGACGTGATTGTGAGGAGTAGTCTTGTTGTTGTGACGTGATTGTGAGGAGTAGTCTTGTTGTTGTGGCGTGATTGTGATATGTAGTCTTGTTGTTGTGGCGTGATTGTGAGGAGTAGTCTTGTTGTTGTGGCGTGATTGTGAGGAGTAGTCTTGTTGTTGTGACGTGATTGTGAGGAGTAGTCTTGTTGTTGTGACGTGATTGTGAGGAGTAGTCTTGTTGTTGTGACGTGATTGTGAGGAGTAGTCTTGTTGTTGTGACGTGATTGTGAGGAGTAGTCTTGTTGTTGTGACGTGATTGTGAGGTGTAGTCTTGTTGTTGTGACGTGATTGTGAGGTGTAGTCTTGTTGTTGTGACGTGATTGTGATGTGTAGTCTTGTTGTTGTGACGTGATTGTGATGTGTAGTCTTGTTGTTGTGGCGTGATTGTGATGTGTAGTCTTGTTGTTGTGACGTGATTGTGATGTGTAGTCTTGTTGTTGTGACGTGATTGTGATGTGTAGTCTTGTTGTTGTGACGTGATTGTGAGGTGTAGTCTTGTTGTTGTGACGTGATTGTGAGGTGTAGTCTTGTTGTTGTGACGTGATTGTGAGGTGTAGTCTTGTTGTTGTGACGTGATTGTGAGGTGTAGTCTTGTTGTTGTGACGTGATTGTGAGGAGTAGTCTTGTTGTTGTGACGTGATTGTGAGGAGTAGTCTTGTTGTTGTGACGTGATTGTGAGGTGTAGTCTTGTTGTTGTGACGTGATTGTGAGGTGTAGTCTTGTTGTTGTGACGTGATTGTGAGGTGTAATCTTGCCCTTATATGCATTCCTGTTGATGTTTTGTTATTTATAGTTCCTTGATAATGTGAGAAGCGACGAAAGCGCTTGGAATTTCACTATTTCTTCACAGTGGTTGTTATTTATGCATATATATATATATATATATATATATATATATATATATATATATATATATATATATATATATATATATATATATATATATATATATATATATATATATATATATATTGAACTTATTATAATTTGAAACAGACTGAAAGTTCGTACTCGGCTCAAAAACTAGGTATGGCCATCGGATATCCGCTTAGCCCATTATTCAGCAACTTATATATAGAATTCTATAAGACTAGAATCCTTCAAGATATCTTCCCTAGTAAAGCCATGTGGTTAGAGATCGTTATATTGATGAGTTCCTTCCTAGACTCCAATAGTTTAGTAGTCTCAATTAAGTTTACAACATTGCATGAAGAAGATAGTTTGTCTTCCCTAGATCTTATAATCCATCGTGTTAACATGAAATTTCAGTTTACAGTGTACAGGAAGTCAACCAATGTGTCGTCATATATTCATTATTATTCCTGGTATGAATCTGGGGTTAAAAGGAGTGTTTTCCTTACAGTGTTTATGAGAGCTTTACGTATTTGTAGCCTGGAATATTTTGATGACGAAATAAGATATTCAACGTAGCCACTAAAATGAGATATCCTGGGGATTATGTTGAGAAGGATTATTGGCAGCCAAGAAGTCTTTCTACGGGACTGAACCTAGGGAAGTGCCTTCCAGGAAAAATATACTGGTTTTGTCTTACAATGAGACCCTGGCCTGACTGCGTGATGCATTAAAAAAGCTCAATATATTGTCTTCAAGAACATCGGGACAGTGAAACGGAATTAGGAACGCACCATCCAGCATTGTTGGTGGTGTTTACAAGGTCCCATGCACACCATGCTCTCTTTTGTACGTCGGGCAGACAGGTAAACTACTCTGAAGAGTCAAATGTAATCTTTTCATCATGCATGTACTTGAAGATTGAGACACTTATGCAGCATATGGGAATCTTTATTCAGGAAACGTTTCGCCACACAGTGGCTTCATCAGTCCAATACAAAGAGGAAGGCGTAAGGAGAGGAGGAGAATGAGGTAATCAGTCCCTCAACCTGGAGTCGATGTGTTCAGTCCATCAATCTTGTAGAATGTACAGCATAGGGCCGTAGACGTGGCTTATATACTGTAGTGAGGTGACGTGAAGCAGATGGAGGCGGGGTCATAGTGGTACCATCCACTAGTCGAAGTAGGTCTTCGTCCAAAGGTTGAACAAGTGTTGAAGAATTCTTTGTAACAAGACCTCATGATCCTGCCGGCAGGATCATGGGGTCTTGTTACAAAGAATTCTTCAACACTTGTTCAACCTTTGGACGAAGACCTACTTCGACTAGTGGATGGTACCACTATGACCCCGCCTCCATCTGCTTCACGTCACCTCACTACAGTATATAAGCCACGTCTACGGCCCTATGCTGTACATTCTACAAGATTGATGGACTGAACACATCGACTCCAGGTTGAGGGACTGATTACCTCATTCTCCTCCTCTCCTTACGCCTTCCTCTTTGTATTGGACTGATGAAGCCACTGTGTGGCGAAACGTTTCCTGAATAAAGATTCCCATATGCTGCATAAGTGTCTCAATCTTCAACTTGTCGGTTTTTCAAACCATTCATCACAAATGCATGTACTTGCAATCAACCACCCGGGTGGACAGCAGCTAGTATAGAATTAGTGAGCGTGAGAGACGTCAAACAGGCTGGTTGCAAGTGAAGGTAACATAGAGACGGTTGCAGTGAAGTTTGTTTCCATCTGAGAAGGAGAGACATGTCTGCTGAATGACACGGATGATAAGATTTGTTCGATTTTTAACCCCAGAGAGTTAGCCACCCAGGATAACCCAGGGTAGGGAGGGTTAGCCATCCAAGATAACCCAGGGTACTGAGGGCTAGCCACCCAGAATAACCCGGGGGTAGGGAGGGTTAACCCAGGGTAGGGAGGATTAATCATCCAGGATAACCCATGGAAGTCAGTGCGTCATCGAGGACTGTCTGTTTTATTACCATCAGGGTCCTAAATTATTCTACACTGACAGAGTCAACAGTGAAAGATACGCAGTTGTCATTTATGTCAATAAATTGTAGCCTCAGAAACGATGTAATGACGGACGTGAGAGAGAGAGAGAGAGAGAGAGAGAGAGAGAGAGAGAGAGAGAGAGAGAGAGAGAGAGAGAGAGAGAGAGAGAGAGAGAGAGAGAGAGAGAGAGAGAGAGAGAGAGAGAGAGAGAGAGTGAAGCTGGTTATAGTTTCTTGAAGGAAGTAAACAGGCCTAACTTAGGAAGAATTTACAGACCTCAAAATCTAGAAAGCGCGTGTTCAAGTTTTATGAGAGGAAAATTTCGACGTATCTAGGTATGAAGATACTATGATAATGGCAGATATTATTATCATACAAACTGACTACAGCAATTTGACAGAAACTAGAATGTAGTGACTTTTTTTTTAGAAACGGTTCAGGATTGCTTTGTAAAACAAAATTTGAAATTAAGACACATGTGCAACATCTGGGTATCTTTATTGTAGACGTTTCGCCATCCAGTGGCTTTATCAATACAAATTCCAGGACATAACTGGAAGACAGTAGAACTATGTACAGAATCTCCACGACTACGGTGCTCTTCGCACCTACTGCTAGGTTGAGGGACTGATTACCTCATCTTCTGTACATAGTTCCCCTGTCTTCAAGTTATGTCCTGGAATCTGTATTGATAAAGCCACTGGATGGCGAAACGTCTACAATAAAGATACCCAGATGTTGCACATGTGTCTCAATTTCATCTTGTCGGTATTGTAAACTATACCTGAACAAAACAAAATTTGACAGAGGTAACTTACTTGGTTCTGGCGGCCTAGAAATCTCTGATAAGTAATCTTGGAGTCACTGAACAAGTGATCACAAATCTCTTAGTTTTAATATGCCACGGAAAGATCTCAGTAACAATATGAAAGTTAAAGTTATAGTGGGTGTTTGCTTGTTGAGGGACCACCTGCCTAGTGTAGTTACTGTGGTGATATGTGTTTCTTGATCCCAGGTCTACTGTGGCTGGCTGCGGCAACCTGCTGCTGCTGCAGCTGCTGCTCCTCACTAAGGTGGTCCAGCCTACAGCAGCACAGGTCAGCTTAGAAACCATAACTACTCCAGTAAGCAGTGTACCAGGCAACTCTCCTACCATGACTACCATATCTACCAGGGATGCCACATCTACCAGGGATGCCACATCTACCAGGGATGCCACATCTACCAGGGATGCCACATCTACCAGGGATGCCACATCTACCAGGGATACCACATCTACCACTGAACAAGTTAGTATACTTACTCTCAGTGCCACATCTAACAGGGATACCACATCTACCAGGGATGCCACATCTACCAGGGATACCACATCTACCACTGAACAAGTTAGTAGACTTACTATCAGTGCCACATCTGACAGGGATACCACATCTACCAGGGATGCCACATCTACCAGGGATGCCACCTCTACCAGGGATATCACATCTACCACTGAACAAGTTAGTGGACTTACTATCAGTGCAACATCTAACAGGGATACCACATCTAAAAGGGATGCCACATCTACCAGGCATGCCACCTCTTCCAGGGATACCACATCTACCACTGAACAAGTTAGTAGATTTACTCTCAGTGCCACATCTAACAGGGATACCACATCTACCAGGGATGCCACATCTACCAGGGATACCACATCTACCACTGAACAAGTTAGTAGACTTACTATCAGTGCCAGACCTAACAGGAATGTCACACCTACCAGGGATACCACATCTACCAGGGATACCACATCCACCAGGGATACAACATCTACCAGGGATGCCACCCTTTCCAAGAATACCACATCTATCAGGGATACAACAACTATCAGGAATGCCCCACCTACCATGAATGCGACATCAACCAGGGAAACCACGTCTACCATGGATACCACAACTACCAGGGATATCACATCTACAACTGAACAAGTTAGTAGACATACTATCAGTTCTACATCTACCAGCGATACCACATCTACCAGGGTTGCCCCATCTACCATGGATGCCATATCTACCAGGGATAAAACATCCATCAGGGATACCACATCTACCAGGGATACTACATTTGCCATGCATACCACATCTACCTTGGATACCACATTTACCTTGGATACCACATTTACCATGGATACCACACCTACCATGGATACCACATTTACCAGGGATACCACATTTACCAGGGATACCACATTTACCATGGATACCACATCTACCACTAAACAAGTTAGTAAACATACCATCAGTACCCAGTTTAACAGTGTAGTGTTTAACAACATATTGTTAGTTCTTAGTTGCAACGATTGTGTGTGTGTGTGTGTGTGTGTGTGTGTGTGTGTGTGTATGTGTGTGTGTGTATGTGTGTGTATGTGTGTGTGTGTGTGTGTGTGTATGTGTGTGTGTGTGTGTGTGTGTGTGTGTGTGTGTGTGTGTGTGTGTGTGTGTGTGTGTGTGTATGTGTGTGTGTGTGTGTATGTGTGTGTGTGTATGTGTGTGTGTGTAAGTGTGTGTGTTTGTGTGTGTGTGTGTGTGTGTGTGTGTGTGTGTGTGTGTGTGTGTGTGTGTGTGTGTGTGAGTGTGTGTGTGTGTGAGTGTGTGTATGTGTGTGCGTGTATGTATGTGTGTGTGTATGTGTGTGTGTGTGTGTGTGTACTCACCTAATTGTGGTTGCAGGGGTCGAGACTCAGCTCCTGGCCCCGCCTCTTCACTGATCGCTACTGGGTCCTCTCTCTGCTTCCTGAGCTTTGTCATACCTCTTCTTAAAACTATGTATGGTTCCTGCCTCCACTACTTCACTTGCTAGGCTATTCCACTTCCTGACAACTCTATGACTGAAGAAACACTTCCTAACGTCCCTGTGACTCGTCTGAGTCTTCAGCTTCCAGTTGTGACCCCTTGTCCCTGTGTCCCCTCTCTGGAACATCCTATCTCTGTCCACCATGTCTATTCCCCGCAGTATCTTGTATGTCGTTATCATGTCTCCCCTGACCCTTCTGTCCTCCAGTGTCGTCAGTCAGATTTCCCTTAACCTTTCCTCGTACGACATTCCCTTGAGCTCTGGGACTAGCCTTGTTGCAAACCTTTGTACTTTCTCTAACTTCCTGACGTGCTTGACCAGGTGTGGGTTCCAGACTGGTGCTGCATACTCCAGTATGGGCCTAACATACACAGTGTACAGTGTCTTGAACGATTCCTTATTAAGGTATCGGAACGCTATTCTCAGGTTTGCCAGGCGCCCGTATGCTGCAGCAGTTATTTGGTTGATGTGTGCCTCCGGTGATGTGCTCGGTGTTATGGTCACCCCAAGGTCTTTCTCCCTGAGTGAGGTCTGTAGTCTTTGTCCACCTAGCCTATACTCTGTCTGCGGTCTTCTTTGCCCCTCCCCAATCTTCATGACTTTGCATTTGGCTGGATTGAATTCGAGAAGCCAGTTACTGGACCACATGTCCAGCCTGTCCAGGTCTCTTTGCAGTCCAGCCTCATCCTCGTCCGATTTAATTCTTCTCATCAACTTCACGTCATCTGCGAACAGGGACACTTCAGAGTCTATTCCTTCCATCATGTCGTTCACATATATCAAAAATAGCACTGGTCCTAGAACTGACCCCTGTGGGACCCCGCTCGTAACAGGCGCCCACTGTGATACCTCTTCACGTACCATGACTCGTTGCTGCCTCCCTGTCAGGTATTCCCTTATCCATTGCAGTGCCCTCCCTTTTACATGCGCCTGATCCTCCAGCTTCTGCACTAATCTCTTGTGGGGAACTGTGTCAAAGGCCTTCCTGCAGTCTAGGAAAACGCAATCTACCCACCCCTCTCTCTCGTGTGTGTGTGTACTCACCTAATTGTACTCACCTAATTGTCGTTGCAGGGGTCGATACTCAGCTCCTGGCCCCGCCTCTTCACTGATCGCTACTGGATCCTCTCTCTCTCTGCTTCCTGAGCTTTGTCATACCTCTTCTTAAAACTATGTATGGTTCCTGCCTCCACTACTTCACTTGCTAGGCTATTCCACTTCCTGACAACTCTATGACTGAAGAAATACTTCCTAACGTCCCTGTGACTCGTCTGAGTCTTCAGCTTCCAGTTGTGACCCCTTGTCCCTGTGTCCCCTCTCTGGAACATCCTATCTCTGTCCACCTTGTCTATTCCCCGCATTATCTTGTAAATCGTTATCATGTCTCCCCTGACCCTTCTGTCCTCCAGTGTCGTCAGTCCGATTTCCCTTAACCTTTCCTCGTACGACATTCCCTTGAGCTCTGGGACTAGCCTTGTTGGAAACCTTTGTACTTTCTCTAACTTCTTGACGTGCTTGACCAGGTGTGGGTTCCAGACTGGTGCTGCATACTCCAGTATGGGCCTACCGTACACAGTGTACAGTGTCTTGAACGATTCCTTATTAAGGTATCGGAACGCTATTCTCAGGTTTGCCAGGCGCCCGTATGCTGCAGCGGTTATTTGGTTGATGTGTGCCTCCGGTGATGTGCTCGGTGTTATGGTCACCCCAAGGTCTTTCTTCCTGAGTGAGGTCTGTAGTCTTTGTCCACCTAGCCTATACTCTGTCTGCGGTCTTCTTTGCCCCTCCCCAATCTTCATGACTTTGCATTTGGCTGGATTTAATTCGAGAAGCCAGTTACTGGACCACATGTCCAGCCTGTCCAGGTCTCTTTGCAGTCCAGCCTCATCCTCGTCCGATTTAATTCTTCTCATCAACTTCACGTCATCTGCGAACAGGGACACTTCAGAGTCTATTCCTTCCATCATGTCGTTCACATATATCAAAAATAGCACTGGTCCTAGAACTGACCCCTGTGGGACCCCGCTCGTAACAGGCGCCCACTGTGATACCTCTTCACGTACCATGACTCGTTGCTGCCTCCCTGTCAGGTATTCCCTTATCCATTGCAGTGCCCTCCCTTTTACATGCGCCTGATCCTCCAGCTTCTGCACTAATCTCTTGTGGGGAACTGTGTCAAAGGCCTTCCTGCAGTCTAGGAAAACGCAATCTACCCACCCCTCTCTCTCGTGTGTGTGTGTACTCACCTAATTGTACTCACCTAATTGTCGTTGCAGGGGTCGATACTCAGCTCCTGGCCCCGCCTCTTCACTGATCGCTACTAGATCCTCTCTCTCTCTGCTTCCTGAGCTTTGTCATACCTCTTCTTAAAACTATGTATGGTTCCTGCCTCCACTACTTCACTTGCTAGGCTATTCCACTTCCTGACAACTCTATGACTGAAGAAATACTTCCTAACGTCCCTGTGACTCGTCTGAGTCTTCAGCTTCCAGTTGTGACCCCTTGTCCCTGTGTCCCCTCTCTGGAACATCCTATCTCTGTCCACCTTGTCTATTCCCCGCAGTATCTTGTAAGTCGTTATCATGTCTCCCCTGACCCTTCTGTCCTCCAGTGTCGTCAGTCCGATTTCCCTTAACCTTTCCTCGTACGACATTCCCTTGAGCTCTGGGACTAGCCTTGTTGGAAACCTTTGTACTTTCTCTAACTTCTTGACGTGCTTGACCAGGTGTGGGTTCCAGACTGGTGCTGCATACTCCAGTATGGGCCTAACATACACAGTGTACAGTGTCTTGAACGATTCCTTATTAAGGTATCGGAACGCTATTCTCAGGTTTGCCAGGCGCCCGTATGCTGCAGCGGTTATTTGGTTGATGTGTGCCTCCGGTGATGTGCTCGGTGTTATGGTCACCCCAAGGTCTTTCTCCCTGAGTGAGGTCTGTAGTCTTTGTCCACCTAGCCTATACTCTGTCTGCGGTCTTCTTTGCCCCTCCCCAATCTTCATGACTTTGCATTTGGCTGGATTGAATTCGAGAAGCCAGTTGCTGGACCACATGTCCAGCCTGTCCAGGTCTCTTTGCAGTCCTGCCTCATCCTCGTCCGATTTAATTCTTCTCATCAACTTCACGTTATCTGCAAACAGGGACACTTCAGAGTCTATTCCTTCCATCATGTCGTTCACATATATCAAAAATAGCACTGGTGCTAGAACTGACCCCTGTGGGACCCCGCTCGTAACAGGCGCCCACTGTGATACCTCTTCACGTTCCATGACTCGTTGCTGCCTCCCTGTCAGGTATTCCCTTATCCATTGCAGTGCCCTCCCTTTTACGTCCGCCTGATCTTCCAGCTTCTGCACTAATCTCTTGTGGGGAACTGTCAAAGGCCTTCCTGCAGTCTAGGAAAACGCAATCTACCCACCCCTCTCTCTCGTGTCTTACTTCTGTTACCTTGTCATAAAACTCCAAGAGGTTTGTGATGCAAGATTTGCCTTCCATGAACCCATCCTGGTTTTCATTTATAATCTTGTTCCTTTCCAGGTGTTCGACCACTCTCCTCCTGATAATCTTCTCCATGACTTTGCACACAATACGTGTCAGAGACACAGGTCTGTAGTTTAGTGCCTCGTTTCTGTTTCCTTTCTTAAATATGGGGACTACATTAGCTGTCTTCCATTTCTCAGGTGGTTGCCCAGTTTCAAGGGATGTGTTGAAGATTGTGGTTAGAGGCACGCACAGCATCTCTGCTCCTTCTCTAAGGACCCATGGGGAGATGTTGTCCGGTCCCATCGCCTTTGAGGTGTCAAGGTCACTTAAGAGCTTCTTCACCTGTGTGTGCGTGTGTGTGTGTGTGCGTGCGTATGTGTGTGTGTGTGTGTGTGTGTGTGTGTGTGTGTGTGTGTGTGTGTGTGTGTGTGTGTGCGTGTGTGTGTGTGTGTGTATATGTGTGTGTGTGTGTGTGTGTGTGTGTGTGTGTGAGTGTGTGTGTGTGTGTGTGTGTGTGTGTGTGTGTGTGTGTGTGTGTGTGTGTGTGTGTGTGTGTGTGTGTGAGCATGTGTGTATGCGTGTATGTGTGTGAGTGTGTGTGCGTGTGTGTGTGTGTGGGTGTGTGTGTGTGTGTGCGTATGTACTCACCTAATTGTACTCACCTAATTGTGGTTGCAGGGGTCGAGACTCAGCTCCTGGCCCCGCCTCTTCACTGATCGCTACTGGATCCTCTCTCTCTCTGCTTCCTGAGCTTTGTCATACCTCTTCTTAAAACTATGTATGGTTCCTGCCTCCACTACTTCACTTGCTAGGCTATTCCACTTGCTGACAACTCTATGACTGAAGAAATACTTCCTAACGTCCCTGTGACTCGTCTGAGTCTTCAGCTTCCAGTTGTGACCCCTTGTCCCTGTGTCCCCTCTCTGGAACATCCTATCTCTGTCCACCTTATCTATTCCCCGCAGTATCTTGTATGTCGTTATCATGTCTCCCCTGACCCTTCTGTCCTCCAGTGTCGTCAGTCCGATTTCCCTTAACCTTTCCTCGTACGACATTCCCTTGAGCTCTGGGACTAGCCTTGTTGCAAACCTTTGTACTTTCTCTAACTTCTTGACGTGCTTGACCAGGTGTGGGTTCCAGACTGGTGCTGCATACTCCAGTATGGGCCTAACATACACAGTGTACAGTGTCTTGAACGATTCCTTATTGAGGTATCGGAACGCTATTCTCAGGTTTGCCAGGCGCCCGTATGCTGCAGCGGTTATTTGGTTGATGTGTGCCTCCGGTGATGTACTCGGTGTTATGGTCACCCCAAGGTCTTTCTCCCTGAGTGAGGTCTGTAGTCTTTGTCCACCTAGCCTATATTCTGTCTGCGGTCTTCTTTGCCCCTCCCCAATCTTCATGACTTTGCATTTGGCTGGATTGAATTCGAGGAGCCAGTTACTGGACCACATGTCCAGCCTCTCCAGGTCTCTTTGCAGTCCTGCCTCATCCTCGTCCGATTTAATTCTTCTCATCAACTTCACGTCATCTGCGAACAGGGACACTTCAGAGTCTATTCCTTCCATCATGTCGTTCACATATATCAAAAATAGCACTGGTCCTAGAACTGACCCCTGTGGGACCCCGCTCGTAACAGGCGCCCACTGTGATACCTCTTCACGTACCATGACTCGTTGCTGCCTCCCTGTCAGGTATTCCCTTATCCATTGCAGTGCCCTTCCTTTTATGTGTGCCTGATCCTCCAGCTTCTGCACTAATCTCTTGTGGGGAACTGTGTCAAAGGCCTTCCTGCAGTCTAGGAAAACGCAATCTACCCAACCCTCTCTCTCGTGTCTTACTTCTGTTACCTTGTCATAAAACTCCAGGAGGTTTGTGATACAAGATTTGCCTTCCATGAACCCATGCTGGTTTTCATTTATAATCTTGTTCCTTTCCAGGTGTTCGACCACTCTCCTCCTGATAATCTTCTCCATGACTTTGCACACAATACATGTCAGAGACACAGGTCTGTAGTTTAGTGCCTCGTTTCTGTTTCCTTTCTTAAATATGGGGACTACATTAGCTGTCTTCCATTTCTCAGGTAGTTGCCCAGTTTCAAGGGATGTGTTGAAGATTGTGGTTAGAGGCACACACAGCATCTCTGCTCCTTCTCTAAGGACCCATGGGGAGATGTTGTCCGGTCCCATCGCCTTTGAGGTGTCAAGGTCACTTAAGAGCTTCTTCACCTCCTCCTCAGTTGTTCGTATGTCATCCAACACTTGTTGGTATATTCCCTCTTGATGTTCCCTTCTGTGCTGTCTTCCCACAGCCCTTCCTGTCTCTACTGTAAAAACTTCCTTAAATCTCCTGTTCAGCTCCTCACATACCTCCTGATCATTTCTTGTGAGTTCTCCACCTTCTGTCCTTAATCTGATCACCTGGTCTTTGACTGTTGTCTTCCTCCTGATGTGGCTATACAACAGTTTCGGGTCAGTCTTGATTCTCGATGCTATGTCATTTTCATACTGTCGCTGGGCCTCCCTCCTTACCTGTGCGTACTCATTCCTGGCTCTGCGACTGATCTCCCTATTTTCGTGTGTTCTCTGCCTTCTGTACTTTTTCCATTCTCTATTGCACTTTGTTTTTGCCTCCTTACACCGTCGGGTAAACCAGGGGCTTGTTCTGGTCTTCCCGTTGTTACTGTTGCCCTTGGGAATGAACCTTTCCACTGCCTCCTTGCATTTTGTTGCTACATATTCCATCATTTCATTTACTGGCTTTCCTGCCAGTTCTCTGTCCCACTGGACCTCCCGCATGAAGTTCTTCAACCCTATGTAGTCCCCTCTTTTATAGTCAGGCTTTTCCCATTCTACTCCTGTTATTCTCTCCACTTGCAGCTCTACTATGTATTCAAAGCACAGAACCACGTGGTCGCTAGCTCCTAGGGGACTCTCATACTTGATATCCTCAATGTCTGAGCTGCCCAGGGTGAACACAAGGTCCAATCTTGCTGGTTCATCCTCCCCTCTCACTCTGGTAGTGTCCTTAACATGTTGGTGCATGAGGTTTTCCAGCACCACGTCCAACATCCTGGCTCTCCATGTTTCGGGACCCCCATGTGGCTCCAGGTTTTCCCAGTCAATCTCCCTGTGGTTGAAATCCCCCATAACCAGCAACTTTGCTCTGCTGGAGTGAGCTCTTCTTGCCACCTCAGCAAGTGTGTCCACCATTGCTCTGTTGCTCTCTTCATATTCCTCTCTTGGCCTCCTGCAGTTCTGTGGTGGATTATACATCACTGCAATGACCACTTTGTGTTCCCCAGACTGAAGTGTACCTGCTATGTAGTCTCTTTCTCCTGTCTCATCTATTCCTTCCATTTTCTCGAATTTCCATCTGTTTTTTACGAGCAGAGCAACCCCACCTCCCCCCCTACCCCTTCTATCTTTCCTCATGATCTGGTATCCTTGTGGGAAGATTGCATCTGTTATTGTCTCCATGAGTTTTGTTTCTGTAACTGCTATGATGTCTGGGGACTTCTCATTGATTCTTTCTTGCCATTCCTCATGTTTATTCGTTAATCCATCTGCATTTGTGTACCAAACCTTCAACTTCTGTTCTAATACTGTAACTGTGGTGCGGGGGGTGGAAACAGAGGGATCGGTGTGTGATGGTTGGTTTGGAATGTTCAGTTGCCTTGGGGGTGTCGTGGCTGGAGTCCTTCTGCAGGTGTTTCTGGGGGGTGCGCTTGTCCTTCCATTTGATCCTGGGTTATTCTGCTCTCCTTTTTCATTTCCTCCCATTTCTCCTTTCGTTTTTGAACTCTCTCTTTCATTGTCTTCCTTTCGTCCTGTGTTCTGTCTCGGTCGAGGTACACACTCCGGAACTCCTGCTTGCCTCTCAGCCGTGCTTTCTCCTGCAGGATCATGGTTCGGGTTGATTCTGCCTTGAAAATTACTTTGAGAGGCCGATTCCTTTTCTTTGTGAACCACCCAATTCTCCGAAAATTTGCCACCTGGGTCATGTCCCCCTCGCCTATCACCTTCATGATGTCTTCAATCGCTTTTTTCTCCTCCTGCTTTCTTTCATCATAAGTTTCCCCTTTAGCTTCGTCTAGCCCATAGACAAACACGGATCTCTCCCTTTCCACCTCCCACTGTGACTCCCATTGCATCCTCTGATGTGTTTTAGTTCCTTCCCGTGGAGTGTTCCTTCCTTCAGTCCCTTCCCTCGTTATGGCCCCTATGCTTCTTGGTTTATCCTTCCTGCTCACTTGCTCCTGGCCCCCACAGGTATCTGGTAAGGTCCTTGCACATGTCCTAGTTCCATCAATGTCTTCCAACCTCTCTTTCTGTCCTAGAGTGCTCCCTGTCTTTGTTTTGGCCCCATGTGGGTTTGACAGGACCTCTGCATACAGTTTAGTTTCCATGCTTCCTTCGGACCTGTTGTCTGTGTTCGATGTAGCCATTGCCGATGCTACTTCTGTAATATCTTTGTCTCTGTGCTGTTTCAGATGTCTCAGCTCCTCTTCTAATCTCTCTATCTTGATTTCTGCTGCTGTGGCCTGTTGCTTCCACCTTCTGCATTCTGCTGCTAACCTCTCTTCCATCTTCCTTTCCAGCTCATCTAGTCTCCTTCCCCAGTCTTCCTCCCTTTTTTTGAGCTCTATCTCCCATTCCTCCCTCTCAGATTCGTCCTTGGAGCCCCTTGTCCTCATCCTGGTTAGGGGGAGGGGAATAGACGGTTAGGAGAGGGGATGGATGGTTGTGGGGGAGGGGGAGGATGGTTATTGGAGGGGCAGAGATAGTTGGGGGAGGGAGTTAGATGGTTTGGGGGAGGGAGTTAGATGGTTTGGGGGAGAGAGGGGATGGATGGTTATGGGGGAGGGAGAGGATGGTTATTGGAGGGAGGGAGGTTGTTGGGCGGGGGTTAGACGGTTTGGGGAGGGGTTAGGTGGTTTGGGGGAGGGGTAGGTGGCTAAGGCTAAGGTGTCAAGTGGCGGAGGGTGTGTGTGTGTGTGTGTGTGTGTGTGTGTGTGTGTGTGTGTGTGTGTGTGTGTGTGTGTGTGTGTGTGTGTGTGTGTGTATGTGTGTGTGTGTGAATGTGTGTGTGTGAATGTGTGTGTGTGTGTGTGTGTGTGTGTGTGTGTGTGTGTGTGTGTGTGTGTGTGTGTGTGTGTGTGTGCGTGTGTGTGTGTGTGTATGTGTATGTGTATGTGTGTGTGTGTGTTTGTGTGTTTACGTATGTGTGTATGTATGTGTGTGTGTGTATGTGTGTATGTGTGTGTATGTGTGTGTGTGTGAGTGTCTACCCTTGTGTGTGTGTGCTTGTGTGTGAGGGAGGGAGGGTTAGGGGGGGGGTTGAGAGGTCCGTCGTGTAGGCACAAATTTAGTCTCATTTATCTTTCCCAATTATGCTACTCTCTCCACTTATTGCCCTTTCTGGATTTACGTGTTAATTGTTGCTGGTTATTATCATTTTCCTTGTTCACATTGAGAGAGGACTTCCTAGCTTCCTAAGTATTCTTACTGCTAATAACTACCGGTAGTAACACTGCCTGTGTGCGTGTGTGCGTGTGTGTGTGTGTGAGTGTGTGTGTGTGTGTGTGTGTGTGTGTGTGTGAGAGTCTTGTGCGGTGTAATGACTGGCCGCAACTTCTTGTGACCTGACACAACCCTCCTGGGACCCCCTAGCACCGTCTTACCATGTTGCCCTTAAAAGCTTGTCCCACCTACCTTCTCACACTCGTCAACACTATATTCTCTATGTCTATGCTATTTCTATTCTAATTCTGGTAGTAGCTTGCAGGAGTGAGTGACCAGTATCAAACAGTATACAAGGCCAGCCAGGGCCGTCAACATGCAAACCACAACTAGGCGAATAAACTTGCGGTTGACAGTTGCCAGCTGCTGATGACGTAGTCGTACGTAGGCCTTAAATCCCTATTTTTGGAGATCCTTCACCCGTGATGATTATAACCATATATTCCGCTTCCTCACTTCACTCTTCACTGATGGTAGTATACACTTCACATTATATACACTTCACTTCATATGTATAATGGCACACAACTTGTCGTGACGTCACTTCATCAGGCCTACCGCTGCCAATGTGGCAACAGCGCCTAAGACCCCCAACGGTTTGCGCTTTGAAATATTATGATTTCAGCTTTCCTCTCACTTTCTTTAACTAATAACTTTAATTATCACTCGTAGTATTGTTCACTGACGTTCCACTACCACTGATTACTTCTAGCTGATATTACGCGTCTTTCAACGCTAAGGATCTCGGAGCCTTGTTACCCACGTCTTCACCCCACGGACCCACGTGTGTGTGTGTGTGTGTGTGTGTGTGTGTGTGTGTGTGTGTGTGTGTATGTGTGTATGTGTGTGTTAGTTACCATTTTGTCCTAGGCACATGTCGATTAGACACTAGGCCTGTTGTAGGTGTGTGTGTGTATGTGTGTGTGTGTGTGTGTGTATGTACTCACCTACTTGTACTCACCTATTTGTGGTTGCAGGGGTCGAGTCTTAGCTCCTGGCCCCGCCTCTTCACTTGTTGCTACTGGGTCCTCTCTCTCCCTGCTCCATGAGCTTTATCATACCTCACCTTAAAACTATGTATGGTTCCCGCCTCCACTACGTCACTTTCTAGGCTATTTCACTGCCTGACAACTCTATGACTGAAGAAATACTTCCCAATATCTCTCTGACTCATCTGTGTCTTCAACTTCCAATTGTGGCCTCTTGTTTCTGTGTCCCTTCCCTGGAACATCCTGTCTTTCTCCACCTTGTCTATTCCGCGCAGTATTTTATATGTCGCTATCATGTCTCTCCTGACCCTCCTGTCCTCCAGTATCGTCAGGCCGATTTCCCTTAACCTTTTTTTCATAGGACAGTTCCCTTAGCTCTGGAACTAACCTTGTCGCAAACCTTTGCACTTTCTCTAGTTTCTTGACGTACTTTATCAAGTGTGGGTTCCAAACAGGTGCTGCATACTCCAGTGTGGGCCTGACGTACACGGTGTACAGTGTCTTGAACGATTCCTTACTAAGGTATCGGAACGCTGTTCTCAAGTTTGTCAGGCGCCCATATGCTGCAGTAGGTATCTGGTTGATGTGTGCTTCCGGAGACATGCTCGGTGTTATACTCACCCCAAGATCTTTCTCCTTGAGCGAGGTTTGCAGTCTTTGGCCACCTACCTGGAGTTTACCTGGAGAGAGTTCCGGGGGTCAACGCCCCCGCGGCCCGGTCTGTGACCAGGCCTCCTGGTGGATCAGAGCCTGATCAACCAGGCTGTTACTGCTGGCTGCACGCAAACCAACGTACGAGCCACAGCCCGGCTGATCAGGAACCGACTTTAGGTGCTTGTCCAGTGCCAGCTTGAAGACTGCCAGGGGTCTGTTGGTAATCCCCCTTATGTATGCTGGGAGGCAGTTGAACAGTCTCGGGCCCCTGACACTTATTGTATGGTCTCTTAACGTGCTAGTGACACCCCTGCTTTTCATTGGGGGGATGTTGCATCGTCTGCCAAGTCTTTTGCTTTCGTAGTGAGTGATTTTCGTGTGCAAGTTCGGTACTAGTCCCTCTAGGATTTTCCAGGTGTATATAATCATGTATCTCTCCCGCCTGCGTTCCAGGGAATACAGGTTCAGGAACCTCAAGCGCTCCCAGTAATTGCTAGCCTATACTCTGTCTGCGGTCTTCTGTGCCCTTTCCCTATCTTCATGAATTTGCATTTGGCGGGATTAAATTCGAGAAGCCAGAGAAGCCGGTCCTCATCTGATTTAATTCTCCTCATTAACTTCACATCATCTGCGAACAGGGACACTTCTGAGTCTAACCCTTCCATCATGTCGTTCACATATACCAAAAATAGCACTGGTCCTAGGACCGACCCCTGTGGGACCCCGCTCGTCACAGGTGCCCACTGTGATACATCATTACGTACCATGACTCGTTGTTGCCTCCCTGTCAGGTATTCTCTGATCCATTGCAGTGCCCTTCCTGTTATACGCGCCTGATGCTCTAGCTTCTGCACTAATCTCTTGTGAGGAACTGTGTCAAAGGCCTTCTTGCAGTCCAAGAAGGTGCAATCAACCCACCCCTCTCTCTCGTGTCTTACTTCTGTTATTTTATCATAAAACTCCAGAAGGTTTGTGACACAGAATTTGCCTTCCATGAATCCGTGCTGGTTTGCGTTTATACTCTTGTTCCGTTCCAGGATTTCCACCATTCTCCTCCTGACAATCTTCTCCATAACTTTGCATACTATACACGTCATTGACACAGCTCTATAGTTTAGTGCCTCTTTTCTGTCTCCTTTTTTTAAAAATGGGAACTACATTTGCCGTCTTCCATACCTCAGGTAGTTGCCCAGTTTCCAGGGACGTGTTGAAGATTGTGGTAAGTGGCATGCACAGCATGCCCTCTCCCTCTCTAAGGACCCACGTGAAGATGTTGTCCGGTCCCATTGCCTTTGAGGTATCAAGGTCTCTTAGCAGTTTCTTCACCTCCTCCTCATCTGTATGTATGTCGTCCAACACTTGTTGGTATATTCCTTGCTGGTGTCCCCATCTGGTCTGTTCCCCCAGAGACCTTCCTGTCTCCACTGTAAATACTTCCTTGAATCTCATGTTGAGCTCCTCACATACCTCTTGATCGTTTCTTGTGGGTTCTCCACCTTCTTTCCTCAGCCTTATCACCTGGTCTTTGACTGTTGTCTTCCTCCTAATGTGGCTATACAGCAGTTTCGGGTCAGATTTGACTTTCGATGCTATGTCGTTTTTGTACTGTCGCTGGGCCTCCCTCCTTATCTGTGCGTACTCGTTTCTGGCTATTCTACTAATCTCCTTATTTTCCTGAGTCCTTTGCCTCCTGTACCTTTTCCATTCTCTGGTGCACTTAGTTTTTGCCTCCCTACACCTTTGGGTAAACCAAGGACTCGCTTTGGTCTTCCTATTATTTCTGTTTCCCTTGGGAACAAACCTTTCTTCTGCCTCCTTGCACTTTGTTGCTACATATTCCATCATCTCGTTTACTGATTTTCCTACCAATTCTCTGTCCCACTGAACCTCCTGCAGGAAGTTCCTCATACCTGTGTAGTCCCCCCTTTTATAGTTTGGCTTTTCCCATTCAATTCCTGTTACCTTCTCCACTTGTAACTCTACTATATAATCAAAACTCAGAACCACGTGATCGCTAGCTCCAAGGGGCCTCTCATAAGTGATGTCCTCAATGTCTGAACTGCTCAGAGTGAACACAAGATCCAGTCTTGCTGGCTCATCCTCCCCTCTCTCTCTGGTAGTGTCCCTGACATGTTGATGCATGAGGTTTTCAAGTACCACATCCATCATCTTGGCTCTCCACGTTTCGGGACCCCCATGTGGCTCCAGGTTTTCCCAGTCGATCTCCCTGTGGTTGAAATCGCCCATTACCAGTAGCTTTGCTCTGCTCGAGTGAGCCCTTCTTGCCACCTCAGCCAGTGTGTCCACCATCGCCCTGTTGTTTTCTTCGTACTCCTCTCTTGGCCTCCTGCAGTTGTGTGGTGGGTTATACATCACTCCAATGACTACTTTATGTTCTCCAGACTGAATTGTACCTACTATGTAGCCTCTTTCTCCAATCACGTCCATGCCTTCCATTTCCTCAAATCCCCATTGGTTTTTTATGAGCAGTGCAACCACTCCTTCCCCTCTACTCCTATCTTTCCTCAGGATCTGATATCCCGGTGTCTGTTATTGTCTCAGCGAGTTTTGTTTCTGTGACTGCTATGATGTCTGGGGATTTCTCACTGATTCTTTCGTTCCACTCCTCATGCTTATTCGTTATTCCGTCCTCGTTTGTGTACCAAACTTTCAGCTTCTTTTCTATCACTGTGGTCCTGCAAGAATATTGGGGTTGAGGGAGCGAGAGCCTTGGTGGGGGCCTATATGGGGCTGTGGTGTAGGTGGGGTTTGTGATGATGGGGGTGGGGTCAGAATGCCCATAAGGGACAGCTGTTAGGGTGAGGTATGTGATGTGGGGGTTGGTGGCGGAGGGAACATTGGGATTGTCGTGGTTGGAGTCTTTCGGTGGGAGATTCTGCGGGGCGTGTTTGCCCTTCCTCCTGTGTCTGGGTCCTTCTCATCGTCATCATTGCCTCTCGTTCCTCCTTGCGTCTCTGTACCCTCTCTTTCAGTGTAGTCCTTTTTTCTTGTGTTCTGTCGCGATCGAGGTATACTCTCTGGTACCCCTGTTTGTCCCTCAGTCTTGCTTTCTCTTGCAGGATCCTGGCTCGAACTGATTCTTCCTTGAAAATTACTTTGACAGGCCGTATCCTTCCACTCGCAAACCACCCAATTCTCCGAAAATTTGTCACCTGGGTCATATCGCCCTCACCTATTGTTTTCATGATGCCTTCAATCATTTTTTCCTCCTCCTGTTTTATTTCCTCGAAGTTGTCCCCCTTGGCTTCTTGGAGCCCGTAGACAAAAACTGACCTCTCCCTTTCCTCCTCCCACTAAGTCTCCATTTGCTTCCTCTGAGGTGTTTTGTTTCCTTCCATTGAAACGTTCCTGCCTTCAGTCCCTGTCCTATCTGAAACTTCTATTCTCAGTGAACTGTATTTCATGATCAGCTGTTCCTTGCTACTGCAGTTGGCTGTTAGAGGCTCTGCATATAACATACCTTCATTGACTAGAGTCAATTATAGCTGAGATTATAAGAAGTCATCTCGATAAGCATAGCTTGATTAATGATACTCAGCATGGATTCACAAGAGGCCGGTCTTGTCTAACTAATTTATTAACTTTCTTCAGTAAAGCTTTTGAGGCTGTTGACCACGATAAAGAATTTTATATTATTTACTTAGATTTTAGTAAGGCTTTTGATAGAGTTCCGCACCATAGACTGTTAAAGAAAGTGGCAGCTCATGGCATTGGGGGAAAAGTGCTCTCGTGGATCGAGTCATGGCTCACTGACAGGAAGCAGAGAGTGTCCATAAATGGGGTTAAATCCGAGTGGGGATCTGTAACAAGTGGCGTTCCACAGGGATCAGTCTTGGGCCCGTTGTTGTTTATAATATATATCAATGATCTTGATGAGGGAATTACTAGTGATATGAGCAAATTCGCCGATGACACAAAGATAGGCAGGATAATTGATTCAAACGTAGATGTTATGGAACTTCAGGAGGATTTAAACAAACTCTATTCTTGGTCAGAAAAGTGGCAGATGCAGTTCAATGTAGATAAATGCAAGGTTCTGAAGCTTGGGAGTGCCCATAACCCTAGTACTTATAAGTTAAATGATGTAGAACTTAGCCATACAGATTGCGAAAAGGACTTGGGGGTTATGGTGAGCAGCAACCTTAAACCAAGACAGCAATGCCTAAGCGTACGTAATAAGGCAAATAGATTACTGGGATTTATATCAAGAAGTGTAAGCAACAGAAGTCCAGAGGTCATACTGCAGCTTTATACATCATTAGTAAGGCCTCACCTAGATTATGCAGCTCAGTTCTGGTCTCCGTATTACAAAATGGACATAAATTCGTTAGAAAACATTCAGCGTAGGATGACTAAATTAATACATAGCATTAGAAATCTTCCTTATGAAGAAAGATTGAAGACTCTTAAGTTACATTCACTTCTCAGACGAAGAATGAGGGGAGACCTGATCGAAGTGTATAAGTGGAAGATAGGTATTAATAAAGGGGATATTAATAAGGTCTTGAGGATGTCTCTCCAAGAGAGAACCCGCAGTAATGGATTTAAATTAGATAAGTTTAGATTTAGAAAGGACATAGGAAAGTATTGGTTTGGAAATAGGGTAGTTGATGAGTGGAACAGTCTACCTAGTTGGGTTATTGAGGCTGGGACTTTGGGTAGTTTCTAATTTAGGTTGGATAAGTACATGAGTGGGAGGGGTTGGATTTGAGTGGGACTTTCACATCAGAGCTTATTTCTTGGGTGGCATTGAAAACTGGGTTGGGCAAATGTTTTGTTAGTGGGATGAATTGTAAAGGACCTGCCTAGTATAGGCTAGCAGGCCTTCTGCAGTGTTCCTCCTTTCTTATGTTCTTATGTTCTTATGTTATTTGATCTTAGTATGCTCCTCGTCTTTTCCCTGGCCCCTGTGTGTGTGTGTGTGTGTGTGTGTGTGTGTGTGTGTGTGTGTGTGTGTGTGTGTGTGTGTGTGTGTGTGTGTTTCTGTGTGTGTGTGTGTGTGTGTGTGTGTTCTTCAAAACTCTTATCATATTAAGCTGTTGACAATTCTCTATTTTCACCCACCAGGAAAACACTTCTAGAAGTATAGCCAAACGCTCCACCATCGGTGCTACTGACACTGTCTCTGCAACAGGTACATCATCTGATACGTCTGTGACTCTCACAACAGGTTTCTCAGACACCATCACTAGTGTTCGCCCAGGTAGGCTCATTTAGGTTAAAAGTCTATCGGTTACACCGTGTCATTTAAGACTGCACGTCACTTGTGTTTAATCAGTCTCTCGGAATAAATATGTACACTTCTGGGTGCACACAATCCTAAGTGTACCAAAACATGTACACAATCCTGAGTGTACAAAGACATGTACACAATCCTGAGTGTACAAAACATGTACACAATCCTGAGTGTATCAAGACATGTACACATCTAGCAAGTTAGGTTTTATATCTTGTACACTAGAGTAATCTCTGATGTCACCGAGCAAACTAGATCCACTTGTAACACAGGTACAGCAGTTTAAAGCACAGGTACATCCTTTCAAGACACAGGTAAAACCTCTCAAAACAGAGGTACAGCCTCATATAACACAGGTACAACCTGTTATAACACAGGTACAGCCTCATATAACACAGGTACAGTCTGTTATAACACAGGTACAGCCTCTTATAACACAGTTAGAGCCTAATATAACACAGGTACAGCCTGTTGTAATACAGGTACAGCCTCATATAACAGGTACAGCCTCATATAACACAGGTACAGCCTAATAAAACACAGGTACAGCCTCTTATAACACAGTTACAGCCTAATATAACACAGGTACAGCCTGTTATAATACAGGTACAGCCTCATATAACACAGGTACAGCCGGTTATAACACAGGTACAGCCTCATATAACACAGGTACAACCTGTTATAACACAGGTACAGCCTCATATAACACAAGTACAACCTGCTATAATACAGGTACAGCCTCATATAACACAGGTACAGCCTGTTATAACACAGGTACAGCCTCTTATAACACAGTTACAGCCTAATATAACACAGGTACAGCCTGTTATAATACAGGTACAGCCTCATATAATACAGCTACAGCCTCTTATAACACAGGTACAGCCTCTTATAACAAAGGTACAGCCTGTTATAACACAGGTAATGCCTCATATAACACAGGTACAGCCTCTTATAACACAGGTACAGCCTCTTATAATACAGGTACAGAATAATATAACAAAGGAACAGCCTCATATAACACAGGTACAGCCTGTTATAACACAGGTACCGCCTGTTATAACACAGGTAATGCCTCATATAACACAGGTACAGCCTGTTATAACACAGGAACAGCCTCATATAACACAGGTACAGCCTGCTATAACACAGGTACTGCCTCTTATAACACAGGTAATGCCTCATATAACACAGCTACAGCCTGTTTTAACACAGGTACAGCCTCATATAACACAGGTACAGCCGCTTATAACACAGGTACAGCCTCTTATAACACAGGTACAGCCTAATATAACACAGGTACAGCCTCATATAACAGAGGTACAGCCTGCTATAACACAGGTACCGCCTGTTATAACACAGGTACAGTATCTTATAACGTAGGTACCGCCTGTTATAACACAGGTACCACCTGTTATAACACAGGTACAATATCTAATAACACAGGTACAGCCTGTTATAACACATGTACAGCCTCTTATAACACAGGTACAGCCTCATAACACAGGTACAGCCTCATATAACACAGGTACAGCCTCTTATAACACAGGTACAGCCTCATATAACACATGTACAGCCGCTTATAACACAGGTACAGCCTCTTATAACACAGGTACAGCCTAATATAACACAGGTACAGCCTCATATAACAGAGGTACAGCCTGATATAACACAGGTACCGCCTGTTATAACACAGGTACAGTATCTTACAACGTAGGTACCGCCTGTTATAACACAGGTACCACCTGTTATAACACAGGTACGATATCTTATAACACAGGTACAGCCTGATATAACACAGGTACAGCCTCTTATAACACAGGTACAGCCTCATATAACACAGGTACAGCCTCATATAACACATGTACAGCCTCTTATAACACAGGTATAGCCTCATATAACACAGGTACAGCCTGTTGTAACACAGGTACAGCCTCTTATAACACAGGTACAGCCTAATATAACACAGGTACAGCTTCTTAAAACACAGGTACAGCCTCTTAAAACGCAGGTACAGCCTCATATAACACAGGTACAGCCTGTTATAACACAGGTACAGCCTCTTATAACACAGGTACAGTCTGTTATAACACAGGTACAGCCTCTTATAACACAGGTACAGCCTCTTAAAACACAGGTACAGTCTGTTATAACACAGGTACAGCCTGTGTTATAACACAGGTACAGCCTGTTATAACACAGGTACAGAATCTTATAGCACAGGTACAGTCTGTTATAACATTATAACACAGGTACAGCCTATTATAACACAGGTGAAGCCTCATATAACACAGGTACAGCTTGTTATAACACAGGTACAGCCTTATATAACACAGGTACAGCTTGTTATAACACAGGTACAGCCTCATATAACACAGGTACAGCCTCTTATAACACAGGTACAGCCTCTTATAACGCAGGTACAGCCTCTTATAACACAGGTGCAGCCTCATATAACACAGGTACAGCCTCATGTAACACAGGTACAGCCTGTTATAACACAGGTACAGCCTCTTATAACACAGGTACAGCCTCTTATAACGCAGGTACAGCCTCATAAAACGCAGGTACAGCCTCTTATAACACAGGTGCAGCCTCATATAACGCAGGTACAGCCTCTTATAACACAGGTACAGCCTCATATAACACAGGTACAGCCTTTTATAACACAGGTACAGCCTCTTATAACGCAGGTACAGCCTCTTATAACACAGGTACAGCCTCATATAACACAGGTACAGCTTGCTATAACACAGGTACAACCTCTTATAACACAGGTACAGCCTCTTATAACACAGGTAAAGCCTGTTATAACATTATAACACAGGTACAGCCTATTATAACACAGGTAAAGCCTCATATAACATAGGTACAGCCTCATATAACACAGGTACAGCTTGTTATAACACAGGTACAGCCTCATATAACACAGGCACAGCTTGTTATAACACAGGTACAACCTCTTATAACACAGCTACAGCCTCTTATAACACAGCTACAGTCTGTTATAACACAGGTACAGTCTGTTATAACACAGGTACAGTCTGTCATAACACAGGTACAGTCTGTCATAACACAGGTACAGTCTGTTATAACACAGGTACAGTCTGTCATAACACAGGTACATTCTGTCATAACACAGGTACATCATCTTATAACACAGGTACAGTCTGTTATAACACAGGTACAGTCTGTTATAACACAGGTACAGTCTGTCATAACACAGGTACTGTCTGTTAAACCACAGGTACAGTCTGTTATAACACAGGTACAGTCTGTCATAGCACAGGTACAGCCTGTTATAACACAGGTACAGCATCTTATAACACAGGTACAGCCTCATATAACACAGGTACAGCCTAATATAACACAGGTACAGCCTCATATAACACAGGTACAGCCTGTTATAACACAGGTACAGCCTGTTATAACACAGGTACAGCCTTACATAACACAGGTACAACCTCTTATAACACAGGTGCAACCTCCTATAACACAGGTACAGCCTGTTATAACACAGGTACAGCCTAATATAACACAGGTACAGCCTCATATAAGACAGGTACAGCATCATATAACACAGGTACAACCTCTTATAACACAGGTACAGCCTGTTATAACACAGGTACAGCATCTTATAACACAGGTACAGCCTCATATAACACAGGTACAGCCTCATATAACACAGGTACAGCCTCATATAACACAAGTACCGCCTCATATAACACAGGTACAGCCTCATATAACACAGGTACAGCCTCATATAACACAGGAACAGCCTCATATAACACAGGTACAGCCTGTTATAACACAGGTACAGCCTCATATAACACAGGTACAGCCTCATATAACACAGGTACAGCCTCATATAACACAGGTACAGCCTGTTATAACGCAGGTGCAGCCTCATATAACACAGGTACAGCCTGTTATAACACAGGTAAAACCTCATATAACAAAGGTACAGCCTCTTATAACACAGGTACAGCCTCACATAACACAGGTACAGCTTGTTAAAACACAGGTACAGCCTCATATAACACAGGTACAGCCTGCTATGACACAGGTACAGCCTCATATAACACAGGTACAGCCTCTTATAACGCGGGTACAGCCTCTTATAATGCACGTACAACCTCTTATAACACAGTTACAGCCTGTTATAACACAGGTACAGTCTGTTATAACACAGGTACAGTCTGTCATAACACAGGTACAGTCTGGTATAACACAGGTACAGTCTGTTATACCACACGTACAATCTGCTATAACACAGGTACAGCCTCCTATAACACAGGTACAGCCTGCTATGACACAGGTACAGCCTCATATAACACAGGTACAGTCTATTATGGATGAGGACTAACAAACTTACACTAAACATTGACAAAACCTACTTCATTCAGTTTGGTAACAGAGCTACAGATGTCCCTCTTAACATAATGATAAATGGATCACCTATCACAAAACTAACAGAGGGAAAATTCTTAGGAATCCACCTTGATAATAGACTCAAATTTCATACACATATACATCAAATTTCTAAGAAAATTTCCAAGACTGTAGGCATACTATCGAAGATACGGTACTATGTTCCACAGTCAGCCCTCCTGGCCCTATATCACTCTCTTATTTACCCCTATCTCACCTATGGAATTTGTGCATGGGGCTCAACAACAATTAACCATCTCAGACCACTAATTACCCAACAAAAGGCTGCAGTTAGAATGATAACAAATTCTCACTACAGGCAGCACACTCCACCAATATTCAATACACTAAACCTACTCACCATACAAAACATCCATACTTATTACTGCACCTATTACATACATAGAACACTCAACTCTGATATTAACCCTCCCCTCAAACATCTCCTTGCCAACCTCAACAGAACACATGACCAAAACACAAGGCACAGATCACTCTTTGATGTTCCTCGTGTCCATCTCACGCTATGCAAAAACTCAATGCACATAAAAGGCCCTAAAATCTGGAATTCATTACCTGTAAATATAAAAGAAACACTACCTGTTTATAAATTCAAGTCTCTTCTCAAAGATCACTTACTCACCCAAAACCAAATAAATACTGAATAACTGAACATTATAAATTGTATATCTTAAATGTTTCTCACAATTATATCACATAAATGTTAAACCTAAAACCCAATCTAACTTTATTATTTTTTAAATACACTACCTAACAGAATCGCTACCTAACTGAATGCAACCATATGACCTGTCTTTGTAATACTCACTTGTGCTTTATAGTAATCTGTTTACATTAATGTTTTATCACTGATTTCATCATTGCTTAGTAGCAGCGCTGTATAGTCCTTGTGGCTTAGCGCTTCTTTTTGATTATAATAATAATAATAATAATCATTGCTTAGTTAATCTTAAGTTAATTTTAAGCCAGCCCGTAATGCTATGCATAGTATAAGTGGCTTTGGCATACTGCTCTTATCTGTATTTTTTTTGTACCTCTGTATGTATGCTAAAATTGGAAATAAATAAATAAATAAATAAATAAATAAATATATAACAGAGGTACAGCCTCACATAACACAGGTACAGTATCTTATAACACAGGTACAACCTCTTATAACACAGGTACAGCCTGTTATAACACAGGTACAGCCTCTTATAACACAGGTACAGCCTCTTATAGCACAGGCACAACCTCTTGTAACACAGGTACAGCCTGTTATAACACAAGTACAGTCTATTATAACACAGGTACAGCCTGTTATAACACAGGTACAGCCTCTTATAACACAGGTACAACCTCTTATTACACAGGCACAGCCTCATATAACACAGGTACAGCCTGTTATAACACATGTACAGTCTGTTATAACACAGGTACAGCCTGTTATAACACAGGTACAGGCTGTTATAACACAGGTACAGTCTGTTATAACATAGGTACAGTCTGTTATAACATAGGTACAGTCTGTTATAACACAGGTACAGTCTGTTATAACACCGGTACAGTCTGTTATAACACAGGTACAGCCTGTTATAACACAGGTACGGCTGTTATAACACAGGCACAGCCTGTTATAACACAGGTACAGTCTGTTATAACATAGGTACAGTCTGTTATAACACAGGTACAGTCTGTTATAACACAGGTACAGTCTGTTATAACACAGGTACAGCCTGTTATAACACAGGTACAGTCTGTTATAACACAGGTACAGCCTCTTATAACACAGGTACAGTCTGTTATAACACAAGTACAGTCTGTTATAACACAGGTACAGCCTTTTAAAACAGAGGTACAGTCTGTTATAACACAGGTACAGCCTCTTATAACACAGGTACAGTCTGTTATAACACAGGTACAGTCTGTTATAACACAGGTACAGTCTGTTATAACACAGGTACAGTCTGATATAACACAGTTAGTCTATTATAACACAGGTACAGTCTGTTATAACACAGGTACAGCCTCTTATAGCACAGGTACACTCTGTTATAACACAGGTACAGCCTCTTATAACACAGGTACAGTCTGTTATAACACAGGTACAGTCTGTTATAACACAGTTAGTCTGTTATAACACAGGTACAGTCTGTTATAACACAGGTACAGTCTGTTATAACGCAGGTACAGTCTGTTATAACGCAGGTACAGCCTCTAATAACACAGGTACAGCCTCTTATAACACAGGTACAGCCTCATATAACACAGGTACAGCCTCATATAACACAGGTACAGCCTCATATAACACAAGTACAGCCTCATATAACACAGGTACAGATTCATATAACACAGGTACAGCCTTATATAACACAGGTACATCCTCATATAACACAGGTACAGCCTCATATAACACAGGTACAGCCTGTTATAACACAGGTACAGCCTCATATAACACAGGTACAGCCTCATATGACACAGGTACAGCCTCATATAACACAGGTACAGCCTGTTATAACACAGGTGCAGCCTCATATAACACAGGTACAGCCTGTTATAACACAGGTACAACCTCATATAACAAAGGTACAGCCTCTTATAACACAGGTACAGCCTCATATAACACAGGTACAGCTTGTTAAAACACAGGTACAGCCTCATATAACACATGTACAGCCTCATATAACACAGGTACAGCCTGCTATGACACAGGTACAGCCTCATATAACACAGGTACAGCCTCTTATAACGCAGGTACAGCCTCTTATAACGCAAGTACAGCCTCTTATAACACAGGTACAGCCTGTTATAACACAGGTACAGTCTGTTATAACACAGGTACAGTCTGTCATAACACAGGTACAGTCTGGTATAACACAGGTACAGTCTGTTATACCACAGGTACAATCTGCTATAACACAGGTACAGCCTCCTATAACACAGGTACAGCCTGCTATGACACAGGTACAGCCTCATATAACACAGGTACAGCCTCTTATAACGCAGGTACAGCCTCTTATAACGCAAGTACAGCCTGTTATAACACAGGTACAGTCTGTCATAACACAGGTACAGTCTGGTGTAACACAGGTACAGTCTGTTATACCACAGGTACAATCTGCTATAACACAGGTACAGCCTCTTATAACACAGATACAGCCTGTTATAACACAGGTACAATCTGCTATAACACAGGTACAGCCTCCTATAACACAGGTACAGTATGTGATAACACAGGTACAGTCTGTCAAAACACAGGTACAGTCTGTTATAACACAGGTACAGTCTGTTATAACACAGGTACAGTCTGTTATAACACAGGTACAGTCTGTTATAACACAGGTACAGACTCTTATAACACAGGCACAGCCTCTTATAACACAGGTACAGCCTGTTATAACACAGGTACAATCTGTTATAACACAGGTACAGCCTGTTATAACACAGGTACAGCCTGTTATAGCACAGGTACAGCCTCTTATAGCACAGGCACAGCCTCTTATAACACAGGTACAGCCTCTTATAACGCAGGTACAGCCTCATGTAACACAGGTATAGTCTGTTACAACACAGGTGCAGTCTGTTATAACACAGATACAGTCTGTTATAACACAGGTACTGCCTGTTATAACACATGTACAGTCTGTTATAACACAGGTACAGTCTGTTATAACACAGGTACAGCCTCTTATAACACAGGTACAGCCTCATATAACACAGGTACAGCTTGTTAAAACACAGGTACAGCCTCATATAACACATGTACAGCCTCATATAACACAGGTACAGTCTGTTATAACACAGGTACAGTCTGTCATAACACAGGTACCTGCTATGACACAGGTACAGCCTCATATAACACAGGTACAGTCATAACACAGGTACAGTCTGGTGTAACACTCTTATAACGCAGGTACAGCCTCTTATAACGCAAGTACAGCCTCTTATAACACAGGTACAGCCTGTTATAACACAGGTACAGTCTGTTATAACACAGGTACAGTCTGTCATAACACAGGTACAGCCTGTTATAGCACAGGTACAGCCTCTTATAGCACAGGCACAGCCTCTTATAACACAGGTACAGCCTCTTATAACGCAGGTACAGCCTCATGTAACACAGGTATAGTCTGTTACAACACAGGTGCAGTCTGTTATAACACAGATACAGTCTGTTATAACACAGGTACTGCCTGTTATAACACATGTACAGTCTGTTATAACACAGGTACAGTCTGTTATAACACAGGTACAGCCTCTTATAACACAGGTACAGCCTCATATAACACAGGTACAGCTTGTTAAAACACAGGTACAGCCTCATATAACACATGTACAGCCTCATATAACACAGGTACAGCCTGCTATGACACAGGTACAGCCTCATATAACACAGGTACAGCCTCTTATAACGCAGGTACAGCCTCTTATAACGCAAGTACAGCCTGTTATAACACAGGTACAGTCTGTCATAACACAGGTACAGTCTGGTGTAACACAGGTACAGTCTGTTATACCACAGGTACAATCTGCTATAACACAGGTACAGCCTCTTATAACACAGATACAGCCTGTTATAACACAGGTACAATCTGCTATAACACAGGTACAGCCTCCTATAACACAGGTACAGTCTATTATAACACAGGTACAGTCTGTGATAACACAGGTACAGTCTGTCAAAACACAGGTACAGTCTGTTATAACACAGGTACAGTCTGTTATAACACAGGTACAGTCTGTTATAACACAGGTACAGTCTGTTATAACACAGGTACAGACTCTTATAACACAGGCACAGCCTCTTATAACACAGGTACAGCCTGTTATAACACAGGTACAATCTGTTATAACACAGGTACAGCCTGTTATAACACAGGTACAGCCTGTTATAGCACAGGTACAGCCTCTTATAGCACAGGCACAGCCTCTTATAACACAGGTACAGCCTCTTATAACGCAGGTACAGCCTCATGTAACACAGGTATAGTCTGTTACAACACAGGTGCAGTCTGTTATAACACAGATACAGTCTGTTATAACACAGGTACTGCCTGTTAAAACACATGTACAGTCTGTTATAACACAGGTACAGTCTGTTATAACACAGGTACAGCCTCTTATAACACAGGTACAGCCTGTTATAACACATATACAGCCTCATATAACACAGGTACAGTATCTTATAACACAGGTACAGCCTGTTATAACACAGGTACAGCCTCATATAACACAGGTACAGCCTATTATAACACAGGTACAGCCTGTTATAACACATATACAGCCTCATATAACACAGGTACAGTATCTTATAACACAGGTACAGCCTGTTATAACACAGGTACAGCCTCATATAACACAGGTACAGCCTATTATAACACAGGTACAGCCTGTTATAACACATAGACAGCCTCATATAACACAGGTACAGTATCTTATAACACAGGTACAGCCTGTTATAACACAGGTACAGCCTCATATAACACAGGTACAGCCTATTATAACACAGGTACAGTCTGTTATAACACAGGTACAGCCTGTTATAACACAAGTACAGCCTCTTAGAGACAGGAACAGCCTCATATAACACAGGTACAATATCTTATGACACAGGTACAGCCTGTTATAACACATGTACAGCCTCATATAACAGAGGTACAGCCTCACATAACACAGGTACAGTATCTTATAACACAGGTACAACCTCTTACAACACAGGTACAGCCTGTTATAACACAGGTACAGCCTGTTATAACACAGGTACAGCCTCTTATAGCACAGTCACAACCTCTTGTAACACAGGTACAGCATGTTATAACACAGGTACAGTCTGTTATAACACAGGTACAGCCTGTTATAACACAGGTACAGCCTCTTATAACACAGGTACAGCCTCTTATAACACAGGCACAGCCTCTTATAACACAGGTACAGCCTGTTATAACAGGTACAGTCTGTTATAACACAGGTACAGCCTGTTATAACACAGGTACAGCCTGTTATAACACAGGTCCAGCCTGTTATAACACAGGTACAGCCTCTTATAAGACAGGCACAGCCTCTTATAACACAAATACAGCCTCTTATAACACAGGTACAGCCTCATATAACACAGGTACAGTCTGTTACAACACAGGTGCAGTCTGTTATAACACAAGTACAGCCTCTTATAACACAGGTACAGCCTGTTATAACACAGATACAGTCTGTTATAACACAGATACAGCTTGTTATAACACAGGTACAGCCTGTTATAACACAGATACAGTCTGTTATAACACAGGCACAGTCTGTTATAACACAGGTACAGCCTGTTATAACACTGTTACAGCCTCATATAACACAGGTACAGCCTGTTATAACACAGGTACAGCCTGTTATAACACAGGTACAGCCTGGTATAACACAGGTGCAGCCTTATATAACACAGGTACAGCCTGTTATAACACAGGTACAGCCTCTTATAACACAGGTGCAGTCTGTTATAACTCAGGTACAGCCTGCTATAACACAGGTACAGCCTCTTATAAGACAGGAACAGCCTCATGTAACACAGGTACAGTATCTTATAACACAGGTACAGCCTGTTATAACACAGGTACAGTCTCATATAACAGAGGTACAGCCTTACATAACACAGGTACAGTATCTTATAACACAGGTACAACCTGTTATAACACAGGTAGAGCCTGTTATAACACAGGTAAAGTCTGTTATAATACAGGTACAGCCTCTTATAACACATGTACAGTCTGTTATAACACCGGTACAGTCTGTTATAACACAGGTACAGTCTGTTATAACACAGGTACAGTCTGTTATAACACAGGTACAGCCTTTTATAACACAGGTACAGCCTCTTATAACACAGGTACAGTCTGTTATAACACAGGTACAGTCTGTTATAACACAGGTACAGTCTGTTATAACACAGGTACAGTGTGTTATAACGCAGGTACAGCCTCTTATAACACAGGTACAGCCTCTTATAACACAAGTACAGCCTGTTATAACACAGGTACAGCCTGTTATAACACAGGTACAGTCTGTTATAACACAGGTACAGTCTGTTATAACATAGGTACAGTCTGTTATAACACAGGTACAGTCTGTTATAACACAGGCACAGCCTGTTATAACACAGGTACAGTCTGTTATAACACAGGTACAGTCTGTTATAACACAGGTACAGTCTGTTATAACACAGGTACAGTCTGTTATAACGCAGGTACAGCCTCTTATAACACAGGTACAGCCTCTTATAACACAAGTACAGCCTGTTATAACACAGGTACAGCCTGTTATAACACAGGTATAGCCTCTTATAACACAAGTACCTCCTGTTATAACACAGGAACAGCCTGTTATAACACAGGTACAGCCTCTTATAACACAAGTACAGCCTGTTATAACGCAGGTACAGCCTGTTATAACACAGGTACAGCCTATTATAGCGCAAGTACAGCCTGTAAGAACACAGGTACAGTCTGTTATAACTCAGGTACAGCCTCTTATAACACAAGCACAACCTTTTATAACACAGGTACAGCCTGTTATAACACAGGTACGGCCTATTATAGCGCAAGTACAGCCTGTAATAACACAGGTACAGCCTGTTATAACACAGGTACAGCCTCTTATAACACATGTACAGCCTGTTATAACGCAGGTACAGCCTGTTATAACACAGGTACAGCCTGTTATAACACAAGTACAGCCTGTTATAACGCAGGTACAGCCTGTTATAACTCAGGTACAGCCTATTATAACACAAGTACAGCCTGTTATAACGCAGGTACAGCCTGTTATAACACAGGTACAGCCTGTTATAACACAGGTACAGCCTCTTATAATACAAGTACAGCCTGTTATAACGCAGGTACAGCCTGTTATAACACAGGTACAGCCTATTATAACACAAGTACAGCCTGTTATAACGTAGGTACAGCCTGTTATAACGCAGGTACAGCCTGTTATAACACAAGTACAGCCTATTATAACACAAGTACAGCCTGTTATAACTCAGGTACAGCCTGTTATAACACAAGTACAGCCTGTTATAACGCAGGTGCAGCCTGTTATAACACAGGTACAGCCTGTTATAACACAAGTACAGCCTGTTATAACACAGGTACAGCCTGTTATAACTCAGGTACAGCCTGTTATAAGACAAGTACAGCCTGTTATAACACAGGTACAGCCTGTTATAACACAGGTACAGCCTGTTATAACACAGGTACAGCCTGTTATAACGCAGGTGCAGCCTGTTATAACACAGGTACAGCCTGTTATAACACAGGTACAGCCTGTTATAACACAGGTACAACCTGTTATAACACAGGTACAGCCTGTTATAACGCAGGTGCAGCCTGTTATAACACAGGTACAGCCTGTTATAACACAGGTACAGCCTGTTATAACACAGGTACAACCTGTTATAACACAGGTACAGCCTGTTATAACACAGGTACAGCCTATTATAACACAAGTACAGCCTGTTATAACACAGGTACAACCTATTATAATAAGGCTTTCAGCTGAAATATCTGTTATTTACATACCATCATTGGTCTCCCGTTTTAATCTATATTGATGTTGGCAAGGTCAGGTTGGAGATAATGTTAGCATGATAGAGAACGATCTCAATGAGGGAAGTGGGTAATATTTACTGGGTAACACAATTTTGAAAATTCGATAGAGGGTGGAAATTTTATAGTGGAAATAACCTATGAGAACCATGGCGCAGACGGCCGTTTGCGATTTTTTTTTTATATTTTTTTAATGCCATTGTCATAAGACGAAGGAGCCCACCGTTGAAGTTGTTTTGTTATTTTTACTGAAAGTCGCCGGAGAATATAGAAATTAATAAAAGAGAGAAGAGAGTGAGGTAATACAAGTTAGTGATAAAGAGGAGAGGTGACTAAGAAGGTGCAAGATGATTGATGCAACAAGATCACACGACACTAACACTGACATCACTGACGATAACAAACAGATCATACGACACTAACACTGTCATCAATGACGATAACAAACAGATCATACGACACTAACACTGTCATCAATGACGATAACAAACAGATCATACAACACTAACACTGACATCACTGACGATAACAAACAGATCATACGACACTAACACTGACATCACTGACGATAACAAGCAGATCATACGACACTAACACTGACATCACTGACGATAACAAGCAGATCATACGACACTAACACTGACATCACTGACGATAACAAGCAGATCATACGACACTAACACTGACATCACTGACGATAACAAACAGATCACACGACACTAACACTGACATCACTGACGATAACAAACAGATCACACGACACTAACACTGACATCACTGACGATAACAAACAGATCACACGACACTAACACTGACATCACTGACGATAACAAGCAGATCATACGACACTAACACTGACATCACTGACGATAACAAACAGATCATACGACACTAACACTGACATCACTGACGATAACAAACAGATCATACGACACTAACACTGACATCACTGACGATAACAAGCAGATCATACGACACTAACACTGACATCACTGACGATAACAAGCAGATCATACGACACTAACACTGACATCACTGACGATAACAAGCAGATCATACGACACTAACACTGACATCACTGACGATAACAAACAGATCATACGACACTAACACTGACATCACTGACGATAACAAACAGATCATACGACACTAACACTGACATCACTGACGATAACAAGCAGATCATACGACACTAACACTGACATCACTGACGATAACAAGCAGATCATACGACACTAACACTGACATCACTGACGATAACAAGCAGATCATACGACACTAACACTGACATCACTGACGATAACAAACAGATCACACGACACTAACACTGACATCACTGACGATAACAAACAGATCACACGACACTAACACTGACATCACTGACGATAACAAACAGATCACACGACACTAACACTGACATCACTGACGATAACAAGCAGATCATACGACACTAACACTGACATCACTGACGATAACAAACAGATCATACGACACTAACACTGACATCACTGACGATAACAAACAGATCATACGACACTAACACTGACATCACTGACGATAACAAACAGATCATACGACACTAACACTGACATCACTGACGATAACAAACAGATCATACGACACTAACACTGACATCACTGACGATAACAAACAGATCATACGACACTAACACTGACATCACTGACGATAACAAACAGATCATACGACACTAACACTGACATCACTGACGATAACAAACAGATCACACGACACTAACACTGACATCACTGACGATAACAAACAGATCATACGACACTAACACTGACATCACTGACGATAACAAACAGATCATACGACACTAACACTGACATCACTGACGATAACAAACAGATCACACGACACTAACACTGACATCACTGACGATAACAAGCAGATCACAGGACACTAACACTGACATCACTGACGATAACAAACAGATCACACGACACTAACACTGACATCACTGACGATAACAAGCAGATCATACGACACTAACACTGACATCACTGACGATAACAAGCAGATCATACGACACTAACACTGACATCACTGACGATAACAAACAGATCATACGACACTAACACTGACATCACTGACGATAACAAGCAGGTCATACGACACTAACACTGACATCACTGACGATAACAAGCAGATCATACGACACTAACACTGACATCACTGACGATAACAAACAGATCATACGACACTAACACTGACATCACTGACGATAACAAACAGATCACACGACACTAACACTGACATCACTGACGATAACAAGCAGATCACACGACACTAACACTGACATCACTGACGACTGACACCCAGGATATGATGAAAAAATTTCTAGCGGAAGTGCAAAGTGGCGACAGACAAGTGTGACTGTGTGTAACTTACACATCAACACACAAATAACTCGCACATAAGAATCCCGCCTACCAGTGACTATGCCCTCGTCTGCTACACGTCCCCTTGCCACCTGCCGTTAGTATATAAGCGCCAGGCTCCTTCCTTCTGCTTCAGAATCTCCACGACTACGGTGCTCTTCGCACCAACTCCATGGTTGAGGGACGGATTACCTCATCTTCTGTATATAGTTCTACTGTCTTCAAGTTATGTCCTGGAATTTGTATTGATAAAGCCACTGGGTGGCGAAACGTCTACAGTAAAGATACCCAGATGTTGCACATGTGTCTTAATTTCATCTTGTCGGTATTGTATACCATTCTTGTACGAGGTCAAGTTGTAACCATGAGAGTGACTCTCAGTAACCTACACAGAATTATATTACTGTTAAGTATATACCCACCTAATTGTGGTTGCAGGCATCGATTCACAACTCCTGGCCCCGCCTCTTCACTGGTTGCTACTAGGTCCACTCTCTTCTTGCTTCATGAGCTTTATCATACCTCTTCTTGAAGATACGTATGGATCCTACCTCGCCTACATCACTGTGTGTGTGTGAATCACTCAGCAGTAAAACACAAAGCAAAGCTAAACAAAGTAGGGACTGACGTCTAAGTTGAGGGTACTGAGAGCTAGGAGGCAGGAATGCGTCACTTGGGATTGTCATCACTAAAGGGACAAGGAGACAGGGAACATGATCATGTCATACAAAATACTCCGGCAAACAGCTGCAGTAGACAAGTATAGTTACTTTACTGAGGTTGGAGCAACAATAAAGACGTCTTGCCAGGAAACTAAACATTCGAATAATCCAAAGATGTTACAAAATTTTTTCCAACTTAAACACAGGAAAGAAAGTGGAAGCTTCTGACCCATGACAGAGAGAAAATGAACCCCATATAGGTTCAGGACAGACATGACAGAGATCAATTCACCTCACTTGGTTAAAAATTAAAAGGCAGGATCAAGGAGTTGCAAACATCACTTTCAGAATGAAATAAGAAGTTAAAACAGACTATAAGAGAGAGTAAATGTAAATTATGATGTCAGAAGGAAAAATACAAGACAGGAGCGTGAAGAAAGTCAAGCGAGACACGAAGGGAAGGACAAACCGCGTCTTATCACCTTCAACACGGATACAAGAATGTCGCAGTCAACTGCAGGAAAAAAAAAGTAGTGTCTAGTGTATCTTGGAAAATAAATTTCCATGATCAAATTAAAGCTGAAAGCTGAAGAGAAGGTAGTCATTGTATTAGGAACACTGGTGTGGCCTGCACACCTGGTTGTAGCACCACCAGGAACGAGAAAAGACAGCAGTAAATACTTATACACCACAAAGGTTATAATTATAACCATAACTTTTAAAGGGGTGGAGGGGTAAACCAGCTTAAGGCCTCGGTCAGATGACCAAAAGGTTCAGCTGTGGGTCATCATATGACTAAGTCCCACGTCAGAAAATACTTGTCCTCTTTCCTGACAAACCTAATACATACCTGAAACAATACACAAATAACCTGCACATAGGAGAGAGGAGCTTACCACGACGTTTCGGTCCGGCTTGGACCATTTACAAAGTCACCAACCAGCATGCAAGTGTATGTACAATATATATACATTATGAACAAAGAAAGTTTGGCAAGCAAGAGACACAGTGAAAACTGTGAGCGACCAGACTTGGAGGTAAGGCTGCCAGAGTTGTTCACGAGCTTCCTTGTGATTAGCCAGGTGTCCTGTAGCTCGGTTGGCAGCACACTCAGCTCGGTGGTTCGATCCCTGGTAAGGGTGGGAACATTAGGACGTGTTTCCTTAAGACATCTTCTGTCCCTGTTCACCTAGCAGTAAAACAGGTACCTGGGTGTTAGTCGACTGGTGTGGGTCGCATCCTGGGGGACAAAATTAACCTCATTTACCTGAAATTCTCCGCATAACCAAGGGTATTCTATTTAATATGATGTTAGCTGTGGTCTGTATAAGTTGTGGCATGTAATTGTAAAAATTATTATTATTATTATTATTTTTTACTGTTATTATTATTATTATTATTACTGTTATTATTATTATTATTATTACTGTTATTATTATTATTATTATTATTATTATAAGAGTGGCAGTATAAGAAGGGGTCCCACTTGTTATACTCTTAGCACCTGGTTGGGTGGTCGGGAGGCAGCCTGTCTGGGTGTTAAGCATGCCACAGTCATCCAGAGTGAACTGTATGAGTGTTAACTGGTGGATCATCCAGAGTGAACTGTATGAGTTGTAACTGGTGGATCATCCAGAGTGAACTGTATGAGTGGTAACTGGTGGATCATCCAGAGTGAACTGTATGAGTGTTAACTGGTGGATCATCCAGAGTGAACTGTATGAGTGGTAACTGGTGGATCATCCAGAGTGAACTGTATGAGTGGTAACTGGTGGATCATCCAGAGTGAACTGTGTGAGTGGTAACTGGTGGATCATCCAGAGTGAACTGTATGAGTGTTAACTGGTGGATCATCCAGAGTGAACTGTATGAGTGTTAACTGGTGGATCATCCAGAGTGAACTGTGTGAGTGGTAACTGGTGGATCATCCAGAGTGAACTGTATGAGTGTTAACTGGTGGATCATCCAGAGTGAACTGTATGAGTGGTAACTGGTAGATCATCCAGAGTGAACTGTATGAGTGGTAACTGGTGGATCATCCAGAGTGAACTGTATGAGTGGTAACTGGTGGATCATCCAGAGTGAACTGTATGAGTGGTAACTGGTGGATCATCCAGAGTGAACTGTATGAGTGGTAACTGGTGGATCATCCAGAGTGAACTGTATGAGTGGTAACTGGTAGATCATCCAGAGTGAACTGTATGAGTGGTAACTGGTGGATCATCCAGAGTGAACTGTATGAGTGGTAACTGGTAGATCATCCAGAGTGAACTGTATGAGTGGTAACTGGTGGATCATCCAGAGTGAACTGTATGAGTGGTAACTGGTAGATCATCCAGAGTGAACTGTATGAGTGGTAACTGGTGGATCATCCAGAGTGAACTGTATGAGTGGTAACTGGTAGATCATCCAGAGTGAACTGTATGAGTGGTAACTGGTGGATCATCCAGAGTGAACTGTATGAGTGGTAACTGGTAGATCATCCAGAGTGAACTGTATGAGTGGTAACTGGTGGATCATCCAGAGTGAAGAGAGAAGTGGCAGAATCAAACATTCGTAAGGCAGGATATCCTGCCTTACGAACCTCGTTCACTTTCATAACTTTCAGGGATAAAAGTGAGCTGTGGTAGCTGCAGGTTCTTGCAACACAAAGCTCTAGCTGTGGGACCTTTCTCCACCACCACAGTTGTGTACATCATGTCACAGTCACGTCACACTATACCCCCAGTGCGTATATCGTGCCAGTCACGTCACACTACACCCACAGTTGTGTACATCATGTCACAGTCACGTCACACTACACCCACAGTTGTGTACATCATGTCACAGTCACGTCACACTACACCCACAATGTGTGCATCATGTCACGGTCACGTCACACTACACCCCTAGTGTGTATATCATGTTACAGACATGTCACACTATACCCCCAGCGTGTAGATCATGTCATAGTCACGTCACAAAAACATGAAACAAGCTTCGAAATACGTAAATATATTTCCGGCCGCCGGATGCCACAAGCCTGACCATGAGAGAGAGAGAGTGTGACCTCACAACCTCCATTTACATGTTGTTGCTCCTGGGCATCATACCAAGGATACCCATGATGTATAGTGACATATAACAACCACTAACCACCACCACTACAACCACTACCATAACTAGCAGCAGCCGAGGATGCTGCACATGTCACTGGGCTGAGATAAGGCAGATCACATCCTGAATGATGCTCTCAACGTCTCGCTGGATTTAACGAAAATTACTGAAAAGATCCTTATCAAACAACGTTTTGACATTGTTATTTTCTCTTTCATTGTTAACATCGTTATTATTATTATTATTATTATTATTATTATTATTATTATTATTATTATTATTATTATTGTCATTATTACTGTTATTATAGTTAATATTATTATTGTTATTAGTATTATTCTTATTATTATTATTATTATTATCATAGTTATTATTATCATAGTTATTATTATTGTTATTATTATTATTATTGTTATTATTATTATTATTATTATTATTGTCGTTATTATTATTATAATTATTACTGTTATTATTACAGTTATTATTATTAATATTTTATTATTATTACTGCCGTCTTCTTGATCGTGATGCGCTAAACCAGTATGGGTTTAGCGACCGTAAACCACGGCTGAACTTGTGACCAATTTACACATTACTGGTCATTGTAGATCATAGTCTACACATTACTGGTCATTGTAGATCACAGTCTACACATTACTGGTCATTGTAGATCACAGTCTACACATTACTGGTCATTGTAGATCATAGTCTACACATTACTGGTCATTGTAGATCACAGTCTACACATTACTGGTCATTGTAGATCACAGTCTACACATTACTGGTCATTGTAGATCACAGTCTACACATTACTGGTCATTGTAGATCATAGTCTACACATTACTGGTCATTGTAGATCACAGTCTACACATTACTGGTCATTGTAGATCATAGTCTACACATTACTGGTCATTGTAGATCATAGTCTACACATTACTGGTCATTGTAGATCACAGTCTACACATTACTGGTCATTGTAGATCATAGTCTACACATTACTGGTCATTGTAGATCATAGTCTACACATTACTGGTCATTGTAGATCACAGTCTACACATTACTGGTCATTGTAGATCATAGTCTACACATTACTGGTCATTGTAGATCATAGTCTACACATTACTGGTCATTGTAGATCATAGTCTACACATTACTGGTCATTGTAGATCATAGTCTACACATTACTGGTCATTGTAGATCATAGTCTACACATTACTGGTCATTCTAGATCCGGTCTAAACATTACTGTTTACTTCCTGTTTTGTTTTACAGGTGATGAGAAGACTGACTTCACCAAGGATGTTGATGACATCATTGTCACCCAGGATGGTGGTAACATCACCGTGATTTTGCAGAATAAGACTGTCCTGGAGAATGGAACAGGGTCAGTAGCTTCCAACATTTTGTAAATGCGAGAGACTGAGATAGATAGATAGATACAGAGAGAGAGAGAGAGAGAGAGAGAGAGAGAGAGAGAGAGAGAGAGAGAGAGAGAGAGAGAGAGAGAGAGAGAGAGAGAGAGAGAGAGGACAGGATGGGACCATCTCTACTAGCAGTCAGGGGAAAGCTGACCTCTTTGCTGCCAAAATGCAAGTTCCTGATCCAGCAAAGGACCCTCCTAGGCTAGGTCAGGAACTGTGTCAAAGCTGTCAGTGGCGACAATAAGGCAGGAGAAGGTGTATCTTCTCCTTAAATCCCTGTACCAAGTAAAGGCTGTGTTCCCAGGTAAGTTAGGCCCAAGATTGCTGAGTAGATGAGCAGAACAGCTAGCAGCACCTTTGACTCACATCTGCCAGCACTGCCTAGCACAGTGTAAATGACCTTCTCTGTGAAAAGAGGTAAATGTAGTCCCTGTTTACATAAAGAAGAGCAGAGCAGAAATGAGCAACAGCAGACCAGTGTCACTCCTTTCAATCACTGGCAAGATTCTAGAGACAATAATCTCACGGCAGATAACAGAGTTTTTCAACTACCACTCACTTGGCTTCAGAAAAGATTACTCTGCTGCTGATATGTTGTTAAACCTCTCCACTAAGTGGCACCAGACATTGGTTGAATCGAAAGTCAGCTGTGTGGTAGCACTGGACATTGCTGGTGCTGTCGACCGAATATGGTACCAAGGACTCTTGGCAAAACTGCAAGCCTACTGTGTAGGCGAAGCGTTTCATAATAAAGATACCTAACTGTTGCATATGTGTCTTACCTAACAACCTGTCGGTATTTTATACCATTTTATTGTTCAAAACTGCAAGCACTGAAAATTATAGGCTTTACACTATGTCTTCTCAGTGATTACCTGCAGGGTAGATCTCTAAGCGTAGTTTTCAATGGGACAGAGTCAGCATGACGTCCTACTGGGGCAAGTGTTCCACAAGGACGTGTGCTTGGGCCATTGTTATTGAATGTCTACTGCAATGACATCCTTCATCTTATCCTAGAATCCCATGCATATCCAGACGACTCTACTCTGACATTTACTTATCTAAGAGAGGAAATGTCAGCTGTTCTAAGCTACATCAATCACCAGCTAAGAGTTATATCAGCCTGGGGAAATCGGTGGTAGGTAACATTTGCACCTGAGAAAACACAAATGATGATGGTCTCTAGGCACCATGATTGTAATGCCAGAACAGTAGTAAGTATGAATGGGCGAGTGTTAGTACCCGGGGACGAAGTTGACATCCTTGGAGTGAAATCTGATGCCAAACTGACCATGCAGAACCACGTTATAAATCTTGCAAACAAGGCAGTCAGGAAGTTTGTAGCATTTCTTCGTATCTCGCATCTGCTCGACAGTAGAGGTTGCAAGATTCTATACGAGACACAAGTACGCTCACACCCTGAGTATGCTCCACTTTCTTGGAATGCATGCCCTCAGCATCATCTGCGACTTCTTGACAGAGAAGAGAACAGAGCAAAACGACTGGATATATCTGTCATTTCAGCAGAGCCTTCAACACAGGAGGGATGTTGGTGGCCTTACTGCTATGTGCAATGCCAGTATTGTCAAAGTACCACACTTGGCTCCACTCCGAGGACAGCAAGAAGTGAGCTTCTACACAACAAGACGGGCAGCAAGCAGCAACTTCACTCTGGCTGTACCCTTCTCCAGAACATCACTTTATCTGATATCAATAATTCCCAGGATGACTCGAGTCTGGAACATGTTCGTACAGCATAATGATATCGACGAAATAAAGTCAGTTGATCAAATGAAAATGCTGGCCCACAGATGGCTCCAACTTCATCCTGTCCCATATTTATATATTTCATAACAATGAAAATGCTTTCAATTGGGCCGATGTAGGTAACAGCTCTTAGCTTGTAAATAAAGTTAGGAATTCTTAGCCTAACCATGTAGAGAAAGAGAGAGAGAGAGAGAGAGAGAGAGAGAGAGAGAGAGAGAGAGAGAGAGAGAGAGAGAGAGAGAGAAAGGTGTATCTCCTCTTGCCTCTCCCTCCACACAGTTCTTACTCCTCAATTCTGTGACTCGTTTTGTTGCAAACTTTTTCACATTTTTCAGCTTGACATGCTATATCAGATGCGGGTTACATACTGGCGCTGCTTACCAAAGGATAAGCCTTTGCGCTCTTCAGTCGTCTTTGCCTGTCCCTGTTTTCAAAAGTTTTGCATTAGCTGCCGTTATATTCTGATAATCACTTGTCAACTTAACCTTGCAACTTGTCCAGATCCCTTTGTAGTCTTTCCTGGTCTGTTTATCTTAGTAATACCTCACTGGATTCGCGTCAACTACGAACATGGACATCTCTGATTCGAATTCCTGCTGTCCATTACATACAGGAGAAACAGTACTGGTCCAAGTACAGTCCCTTTTAGAACCCCACTCGTCACACTCGCCCATTCCGACACCTTCTCTTCCTCCTTCACTGTAGTGCTTCCCCCTGTTACCTCCAGATTTCATGCCAGTCTCTCACGGGGTATTGAACACATCCACCCATCCCGCTCTCTCCGTAACAGCCTTGATGTATGTCGTGTAGAAAGACTGGAAAGATTTTTTAGTGATGTTTCAATAGACAGTTCTGAGATTATCTAATTTCGCATGTTGTGCAGATGTTATATAATTTATGTACACCTCTGGCCATATGTTGGATGTCGTGCTTACCTCAAGATCTTTCTCTCTGAACAATATTTGTAGTTTCTTGGCTCTCGAAGTGCATTCCGTCTCTGGTCTTCGTTCCCCATCCCCATTTACATAACCTTTCGTTTATGGGGTTAAAATTGTAGCCTGTTGGCATCCTTTTCTAATTATTATATATATATTAGTTTTATATTATCAACAAACAAGCATGCAAATTATTCTGTTCAATCTGGTAGGTTATTTGCATACAGTATATAATAATCACGAACAAGTGATACAGGATACAAAACTACCACGGGGGAAACTGAATGATAGCTCTAGGCCTTTCGTGTTGCAGTGTTACAGAAATGAGTAGGAAGTCCAAGAAGATTCGTTTAAGGGAACGACTCTAGTTAGAGCCTTTCCTTTAATCTTCTCATAATAATGTACCCCTCTGGTGGTAATAAATTGGTTATAACTAGCAAAAAAATAGTCTCTTTGGTAGCTACAATATCTGGATGATCTTCTGCTATCCTGTCCTTTAATTTGGGACTTTTCTTCGTGATGCCATCTGCATTTGTATTCCGATCTCTGAGGCTTTTGACATTCAGTTTATAGTGGGACTTCTGGTATTGGGACTGGCTTCTGAAGGAAGAGCGAGTGGGAGAGAAGCGATATGCGTAGATAACAAAAGAAGGAAAGGTATAGGAAGTGGCATTATCTGGAATGGCGGAGAGAGAGAGAGAGAGAAAGAGAGAGAGAGAGAGAGAGAGAGAGAGAGAGAGAGAGAGAGAGAGAGAGAGAGAGAGAGAGAGAGAGGGAGAGACAGACAGACAGACAGACAGACAGAGGCAGAGACAGACAGAGAGAGAGACAGAGATGGGAGAGTGCAAGTGTTGATTTGAGTAGTAGACTGGAGACTTAAAGCATCTGAACTCGGTGTGTAATTCTGACTGAAAGTAGAAAGGATTTCCTTCTAGCGCCCACAGCCTTTTAAGTGTTTGTCATACCTGTTCCCCACCTATCACTTCACCTAGCAGCTTTACAGCAGGTACCGAGTGTGTGTGAAGTGCAGCAGGGAGGAGGACCGGTGTGGCTGCAGCACTACATGCACGACACACAACGAGACAGTGACAGACTCGCTGAGTTACACCTTTCCTGCTGAACCAGCCACTCAGTACCGTGTGTGGCTGACGGTCCAAGACTCATGTGACGAAGTTGACGATACATCACATAATATAACAACGTTTCCTACAGGTCAGAAAGGGAAAAAAAGCATTATCATTATTGTATTATTATTGTATTCTTATAATTATTATTATTATTATTATTATTATTATTATTATTATTATTATTATTATTATTATTAATACTATTTCGTTGTCACTTTATTAACAAAATTATGAATATGTTCTCGTGTTGTTGAACTGTGAATTTTGATCCTAGTGTTCCATCAGCAGCCCCTCGAGTGCCCAGTGTTGAGTCGAGCTTGCGGTCCATCACTTGGGGGTACAAGTGCCCTTACACCGGCCCTGCCAACTTCTCCGCCTTCCTCGACAACCAACCAATTGAGTAAGTGGATAAAGTGGCGCCCAACACCTATCTTCCACACGGGTTTAGATCTTTCTTGTACGTGGTTAAGAAAGAGGACGCATCATGCGATCGTTTCACTTGCTTAATTGACACGTTTCGACCCTGGAGACAAAGTGAGCGAAATGTTCCCATTGAACAAAGAGGATCTGCGCTTCTCGTCTCTATATATTTGTCAGGTTTTAGACCTGAGAAGGTAGTTAAGTGTGTTTGTTTGTGTGTGTGTGTGTGTGTGTGTGTGTGTGTGTGTGTGTGTGTGTGTGTGTGTGTGTGTGTGTGTGTGTGTGTGTGTGTGTGTGTGTGTGTGTGTGTGTGTGTGTGTGTGTGTGTGTGTGTGTGTGTGTGTGTCTGTGTGTGTCTGTGTGTGTGTGTGTGTATGTGTGTGTGTGTGTGTGTGTGTGTGTGTGTGTGTGTGTGTGTGTGTGTGTGTGTGTGTGTGTGTGTGTGTGTCTGTGTGTGTCTGTGTGTGTGTGTGTGTATGTGTGTGTGTGTATGTGTGTGTGTGTGTTTGTGTGTGTGTGTTTGTGTGTGTGTGTGCTCACCTATTTGTGCTCACCTATTTGTGGTTGCAGGGGTCGATTCTTAGCTCCTGGCCCCGCCTCTTCACCGGTTGCTACTAGGCCCTCTCTCTCCCCGCTCCATGAGCTTTATCAAACCTCGTCTTAAAACTGTGTATGGTTCCTGCCTCCACTACGTCATTTTCTAGGCTATTCCACTGCCTTACAACTCTATGACTGAAGAAATACTTCCTACTATCTCTCTGACTCATTTGTGTCTTCAACTTCCAATTGTGGCCTCTTGTTTCTGTGTCCCCTCCCTGGAACATCCTGTCTTTGTCCACCTCGTCTATTCCACGCAGTATTTTATATGTCGTTATCATGTCTCCCCTGACCCTCCTGTCCTCCAGTGTCGTCAGGCCGATTTCCCTTAATCTTTCTTCATAGGACATTCCCCTTAGCTCTGGAACTAACCTTGTGGCAAACCTAAGTACTTTCTCTAGTTTCTTGACGTGCTTTATCAAGTGCGGGTTCCAAACAGGTGCTGCATACTCCAGTATGGGCCTGACATACACGGTGTACAGTGTCTTGAACGATTCCTTACTAAGGTATCGGAATGCTGTTCTCAGGTTTGCCAGGCGCCCATATGCTGCAGCAGTTATCTGATTGATGTGTGCTTCCGGAGACATGCTCGGTGTTATACTCACCCCAAGATCTTTCTCCTTGAGTGAGGTTTGCAGTCTTTGGCCACCTAGCCTATACTCTGTCTGTGGTCTTCTGTGCCCTTTCCCTATCTTCATGACTTTGCATTTGGCAGGATTAAATTCGAGAAGCCATTTGCTGGACCAGGTGTCCAGTCTGTCCAGGTCTCTTTGAAGTCCTGCCTGGTCCTCATCAGATTTAATTCTCCTCATTAACTTCACATCATCTTCAAACAGGGACACTTCTGAGTCTAACCGTTCCATCATGTTCACATATACCAAAAATAGCACTGGTCCTAGGACCGACCCCTGTGGGACCCCGCTTGTCACAAGTGCCCACTGTGATACATCATTACGTACCATGACTCGTTGTTGCCTCCCTGTCAGGTATTCTCTGATCCATTGCAGTGCCCTTCCTGTTATATGCGCCTGATGTGTGTGTGTGTGTGTGTGTGTGTGTGTGTGTGTGTGTGTGTGTGTGTGTGTGTGTGTGTGTGTGTGTGTGTGTGTGTGTGTGTGTGTGTGTGTGTGTGTGTGTGTGTGTGTGTACTCACCTAGTTGTACTCACCTAGTTGAGGTTGCGGGGGTCGAGTCCGAGCTCCTGGCCCCGCCTCTTCACTGATCGCTACTAGGTCACTCTCCCTGAGCCGTGAGCTTTATCGTACCTCTGCTTAAAGCTATGTATGGATCCTGCCTCCACTACATCGCTTCCCAAACTATTCCACTTACTGACTACTCTGTGGCTGAAGAAATACTTCCTAACATCCCTGTGATTCATCTGTGTCTTTAGCTTCCAACTGTGTCCCCTTGTTACTGTGTCCAATCTCTGGAACATCCTGTTTTTGTCCACCTTGTCAATTCCTCTCAGTATTTTGTATGTCGTTATCATGTCCCCCCTATCTCTCCTGTCCTCCAGTGTCGTCAGGTTGATTTCCCTTAACCTCTCCTCGTAGGACATACCTCTTAGCTCTGGGACTAGTCTTGTTGCAAACCTTTGCACTTTCTCTAGTTTCTTTACGTGCTTGGCTAGGTGTGGGTTCCAAACTGGTGCCGCATACTCCAATATGGGCCTAACGTATACGGTGTACAGGGTCCTGAACGATTCCTTATTAAGATGTCGGAATGCTGTTCTGAGGTTTGCTAGGCGCCCATATGCTGCAGCAGTTATTTGGTTGATGTGCGCTTCAGGAGATGTGCCTGGTGTTATACTCACCCCAAGATCTTTTTCCTTGAGTGAGGTTTGTAGTCTCTGACCCCCTAGACTGTACTCCGTTTGCGGCCTTCTTTGCCCTTCCCCAATCTTCATGACTTTGCACTTGGTGGGATTGAACTCCAGGAGCCAATTGCTGGACCAGTTCTGCAGCCTGTCCAGATCCCTTTGTAGTTCTGCCTGGTCTTCGATCGAGTGTATTCTTCTCATCAACTTCACGTCATCTGCAAACAGGGACACCTCAGAGTCTATTCCTTCCGTCATGTCGTTCACAAATACCAGAAACAGCACTGGTCCTAGGACTGACCCCTGCGGGACCCCGCTGGTCACAGGTGCCCACTCTGACACCTCGCCACGTACCATGACTCGCTGCTGTCTTCCTGACAAGTATTCCCTGATCCATTGTAGTGCC